>NW_026895396.1:0-15433 GCF_033153095.1 Gastrolobium bilobum | reverse complement strand
CGTCTGGATTAAATCGATTAAATTTAAACAGTACGGTTATGTCTTCTCCGAATCTGCCGGATGAGAACTCTTAGCATTCCCTCTGTTTTTGTTGTTAAAAAAAAAATCCCTTTTGGAAGTCACACAACCTTTAGGGTAGGACCCTTCTTGGCCGCGGGTTGTAAAGGATATTTTTAGGCTTAGGAAGTTTTGGTTTAATGTTTAGGAAAGCTTGAATACTATGCTGATTTTTCTGTTTGAAATTAGGTGTCGTTAATTCGTGAGTTGGACATTTTCGCTGCTGTTTGGAGTTGGTATTGTGACGTTTAAGGTAATTGTGTGGAGGCCCTCCTATTTATACTTGCTAGAAGGAACACGAGACGTGATCGTGGCTCCATGATTTGATATACTTACGCGTATTAATATTGATCGTCTTGAAATCTTGTTAATCTTGCTACATATATATGCTGCAAAGTCTAGTTATGATATAAATTATATGATCTAGACATTCATGTGCATCATGACATTTTATTTAGTATGCGGTATGCGTCACAAAGCATAGCATTCGCGCATCAATTTCATATTGCTGCTGAAAAATTATTTTTGAAAACTATGCATATGGATGAGCATGCACCATTTAGGCATAACCTACGGTACCAAGGTCTTGGGACAGTTGGCTTCAGTCCACTTAGGCCACGGTCGGATCCCTTCTTGAGAAGCCATCAAGGGTAATCCACTGTGCTTGATAGTACGGCACATTAGTGCTATAACGTACTCTTGGCGTTCTTACGCATCTTGTTTAGCATATGGCAACATGTATATATATGTGATAAATCTTGTTATGTTAATTATTTCGGTTTCTAGCTTATGCTTCTTGCATTTTGGTATTGTCTCTCACTACTGGGAAATATATCTCACCCCTTTGGGGCTGCTGTTTTCTGATGTAAAATGGCAGGGGGACGCAAAAGTATTTGAGGTATTGCTATGAGATGTTTGTGCCATTTTGTTGCTGGATTCATGGCTATTTTGTTGAGTGGTTGGCTGTGTTGCAAGAAGGATAACTTGAAGTTTTATTATTATGTCATTTTGAATTTTTAAGAGTTGTTTACTTCTGTTTGGAACATTTCTGAACTAGTTATTGATCTTGAACTTTTGGTTTAATTGCTGTTTTGGATTAATGACTATAATTTTGGAAGTATCGAATTTTTCTGAAAACTGTTACCTTGCGAGCAACTTCTAAGTTGTCGTTCCGGGGCTACGAACCTCCGGATGCGGCATAATTTATATGCACGCGAAGCCCCTGAAATTTTCTCTAAGAATCTGCAGAAATCAAATTTTTATGGCAACTGTACGAATTTTGAAAAATAAGGCACTACAGCAGGTTTTGAGAAAATTTGCAGAATTCGCGAGCAACTTGCGAGTTCGAGTTCAAGGGGCTATTCATCTCGGAATCGCGCATATGTTATATGGACGCGAAGCCCCGAGTATCTAGTTTCACAGTAGAAAAGAATTATTTCTATCCGGCATCAGATTGATTTTATATTAATTTTAGAGAAGAGTACGTTTTTCTGGTAAAAAGAGAAATTTCAGCAAGTGCTCCTCTTTGAAACTTCCGCTGTTTTCATGAATAACAAATTTTAAATACAAGGTTTTTGATCTTGATTAATCAATAAAAGATTCATGCTGTTTAGTGTTATTCACGCGTTATAAACGAAATTTTTCCGCTGCGACTCTAATACAAGTTAGCTTTAGCACGTCTCCTGTATGCATACAAGAGGGGTGCTACACTAATTGGTATCAGAGCAGTTTTGGTTCATGGATATTTGTTTTTGGAGGAATTGTAGCTGCATGCTTGCTGATTGTGATTGATTGTGATAACTCATGGTTTGATGTGTGATTGGTTAATTAACTCGTTAGGAATATGTTAGCTGAAATAGTTTGATCGATAAGATTATTTAGGGATAAGTGACTGAATCATAGTTACTTACCCGAATTGAACTCGACTACCTACGTGAGATTGCTGTCATAAATAACCTGCAATGAGTCTAATCAGCTCATTTCGTGATATTGTGAGTGCAGAATCATGGCAGGAAATCGCGGTTCCACTCGGGGAAGACCAAGCAATGCAGAAGAAGACCTTATCACCACTGTCGGAGGACTAGCGACGTTCGTGCAGAACATGAGCCAGGAATGGCGAAACTATCAACAACAAAATCAGAATCAACCCCCGCCATTCGACTATGCGGAGGAAATTGCCAGGCGGAGATTGAAGGATTTCCGTAATTTCCAGCCACCTATTTTTGAAGGTGGAGATGATCCAGAGACTGCAGCTCGGTGGCTGCAGATGATTGAGCATGTATTTGAGCGCATGAGATGTCTCGAGGCTCAGAAAACTGAATACGCATCGTATCAGCTGATCGGAGAAGCCCTTACTTGGTGGACTAGTGCAAGAGCCCTGCTGCGAGCGCAGAATGTGGAATTGACATGGGTCGTGTTCAGACGAGTTTTCCTGGACAAGTATTTTCCTCAGGCTATGAGAAGGATGAAACACTCCGAGATGTTGGCACTGCGTCAGGACAACATGACGGTTACCGAATATATCTCTAAGTTCGGGCAACTAATGGAGTACGCCAACTTCGACCGCAACATTTATGATGAGCCATGGCAGGTGGAAAAATATGAGAGCGGGTTACATCCGGAGATCCGCAAGCTCATGTTGACCACTGCAAACCGGTCATTGCCTGAAGTAATTAACCAGAGTAGGCAGGCGGAAGCAATCATCAATGAGGCCCAGAACCTGAATAAGCAACCAACCCAGTCTCAGGGAGGAAGCAAAGTTGGCCGATTCTTCAAGAAGATTACCGGAATGGGTAAAGGCAAGAATCCTCAGATGCAAGCTCGAGCCAGAATTTTCAAGAAGAACAATGCTCCTGGTCAGACATCTACTGGAAGACAGAATTATGCTTGCCCTACTTGCGGGAAGAATCACACTGGAGTTTGTCGTCGAGCAAGTAACTTGTGCTATGCTTGTGGACAGTCAGGACATTTTGTTTCCGATTGCCCGCAGAATCCTAACAGGAATTCTACTCAAGCTCGGGTATTCACCCTAGATGCCAATGAAGCTCAGAAATATCTGAACCTGATCAAAGGTAACGTGATTTTAAATGGTTATCCTATGTCTGTTATTTTTGATTCGGGTGCATCGGGCTCTTTTATGGCAAAACACACCGCTCTAAGAATAGGCATTACCCTGGCTCCATTGCCCTACGAGTTGAACATCAGTACTCCTACTGGAGGGCATTGTACAGCCTCAGAGATCTGCCGAGGTGTTATTCTACAATTTGAAGGAAACACGTACACCGTGAGTTTGGTGGTCCTACCGGTATTCAACTTCGATGTGATTATCGGAATGGACTGGTTGTCGGAAAATGGAATGACGCTGGATTGTCAGGCAGGGAAGGTCATTGTTCCTCCGAGAGATGGTAATTCTCTTTCTTTCTCTACTATTTCATTATTACAAGTTAGGAAAGAGCTCATTCGAGGAGCTGCCGGATATTTGCTGTTAATGGAGTCCGAGACTTCAGTTGGCAAATCAATTCGGGATGTACCTGTTGTCAATGAATTCGAGGAGGTGTTTCTGGATGAAATTCCTCGATTACCCCCTCATAGGGAAATTGAATTCCCCATTGAACTTATTCCCGGAGTTGGACCTATATCCATTGCTCCGTATCGTATGGCACCTTTGGAACTTAGAGAATTAAAGAAGCAAATAGAAGAGCTGCTGGAAAAGGAGTTCATTTGACCTAGTACCTCACCATGGGGTGCTCCAGCAATCTTGATTAAGAAGAAGGATGGTAGTCTGCGTCTGTGTGTAGATTATCGTCAGCTGAATAAAGTGACTGTGAAGAATAAGTATCCTCTCCCAAGGATCGATGATTTGATGGACCAGCTAAGAGGTGCCAGAGTCTTTTCTAAGATAGATCTGAGATCGGGATACCACCAAATCCGGGTCAGACCGGAGGATATTCCGAAAATAGCTTTCCGTACTCGTTATTGTCATTATGAGTATCAAGTGATTTCGTTTGGATTGACGAATGCTCCGGCAGTATTCATGGATTACATGAACCGCATCTTCCGTCCTTTCCTTGATCAGTTTGTTATCGTATTCATTGATGACATTCTGATTTACTCTTCGAATGAAGAGCTACATGCAGAACATCTTAGGATGGTTTTGCAAATCCTGAAAGAGAAGCAATTGTATGCAAAGTGGTCCAAGTGTGAATTATGGCTCAGTGAAGTTCAGTTCTTGGGACACGTGATTTCAGCTGAAGGTATCGCAGTTGATCCCAGCAAAGTGGAAGCTGTCATGAATTGGGATCAACCCAGAACCGTGACTGAAGTACGTAGTTTCTTGGGTCTTGCAGGTTATTATCGAAGGTTTATCCAGAATTTCTCACGTCTGGTGCAGCCTCTTACTCGTCTAACTCGAAATGATGTACCTTTTAAATGGACTGAAGATTGTGAAGAATGTTTCCTGGAGCTGAAGAATAGATTGACAAGTGCTCCGATACTTACTATTCCTGATCCAACAAGGAAGTTCGAAGTATATTGTGATGCGTCCTTGAAGGGACTTGGTTGTGTACTGATGCAGGATCGGATGGTAGTGGCTTATGCCTCTCGGCAACTGAAATCTCATGAAGAAAATTATCCTACGCACGATCTGGAGTTAGCAGCCATAGTGTTCGCGCTGAAAATCTGGAGACATCACTTGTATGGTTCTCAGTTCGATGTGTTCAGCGATCATAAGAGTCTCAAGTATTTGTTCGATCAGAAGGAATGAAATATGAGGCAACGTCGATGGATGGAATTTTTGAAAGATTATGAGTTTGAACTGAAGTATCATCCAGGCAAAGCGAATGTAGTAGCTGACGCCCTGAGTCGAAAGACTCTCCATACCGCAGCCTTGATGATAGAAGAACTGAAGTTGTTTAAAGCTTTTCGAGATATGAACTTGTCGGTTGTCAGGCGAAGGCGTAGTATAAGGTTGGGCAATATTAAGATAGAAAATGAGCTACTTCGTAGGATCAAGGAGGCCCAAAGAAATGAAGAGTTAGTCCATGATCTGGCCGGAATGCGAGATGTGGTTTGGGATGAGAACGAAATGTTAAGGTTCCAAGGTCGGTTAGTAGTGCCGAGTGAAGAATTAAAGTCAGAAGTCTTGCAGGAAGCTCATAAAGGAAATTATGCCGTTCATCCTGGATCCACGAAAATGTACCATGATCTGAAGACGTCGTTCTGGTGGCCGGGAATGAAGCGTGACATTGCTGAGTATGTGTCTCGATGTCTGACGTGTCAAAAAGTGAAGTACGAACATCAGAGACCTTCGGGATTACTTCAACCTTTGGAGATTCCCGAGTGGAAATGGGACAGTATTGCTATGGACTTTCTAGTAGGACTTCCTCGTTCGAAAGATGGTTATGATGCTATTTGGATAATTATTGACCGATTGACGAAATCAGCTCACTTCTTGTGTGTTCGAACCACGTATAATACAGAGAAGCTGGCAAGGATTTATCTGCGAGAGATCGTGAAGCTGCATGGAGTTCCTACCAGTATAGTCAGTGATCGTGATCCTAAGTTCACCTCTAAATTCTGGGAGTCCTTTCAGCGAGCTCTCGGTACGCAATTGAGGTTGAGCACTGACACGAGCTGTCGAACTCGCGCAAATTAAAAATTATTTTTTTAATTAGGGTTCAGAAAATTTGCAGTAAAGTGGAAACCCTAAGTCGTCTCTGAAGGAAATTGTTTTGGTTAAAATCGCTTATGAGAACAGAAAATAAAAAGGGGGGTTTTAGATTTTGATTCAATAATTAAAGAGGCAGAATATAAATTTGGAATAAAAATTCGTAATTAAAAATAACCAACCTAAGGTTTGGGTTCCATGGACGTCTTTCCTCGGATAAGAAGATATCAGAATCGTGATTGATTTGTCAATCGGATCAGAATCCTTATTTCCAATTGACAACCCTCTCTAAGCGATCGCTTAGCATTTGATCAAAGACGATGCTTCTACTCATACAATCGCAGAGTATCAGCCCGCTTGATTTAAGGTCATAGGGTTAATCAACAATCAACCTAATCATCAAATCTGATGATTAATCCCTTTCCATAATCGCAATCGCGAACCTCAGATTGAATATCCACGATCGCACGATATCAATCTGAGTTGGGAAGGGAAACAAAACTGATTTGAAATAAACGCAGATCCTCAAGACCAATCCATGGAATCCATTACCCTTAGGTTGATTAAAAGGTTCTTAGCCTCGCATGGCTAAGGTAAACATAATTGAAATGAAAAGAAGAAGAAGAAGAAAAAAGATGAAGAACACAATTGAATAAAAACTCAGAGAGAACTTCTCTGTTGTAAAAACTGCCTCCCAAGGGTTTCCTAGAGTCCCCTTTAAATAGCCGTCACGCAGGACGGCTAGGGTTTCATTGCTTCAGCCCAAACATAAAATAAAAAAACCGAATAAAATAAAATGAAACAATAAAACTTGGCTTTGGGCCACTTAAGTAATTGGGTTTTAATTTAAATTACAAGCCCAATAGTCAAACAAAACTTCAGCAAAACGCGTCCAACTTGGTGTCCGAAATCGACCAGCTTCTAGTCCGAATTGGGCTTAGAGCTCTGCATAAGAATTGTATCTCTCTGTGTTATCTGAAAAACCCAACAAGAACGGAGTCAATCCGACAACTATGGACCGAGATATGGCCAAAATACAGAAGTAACGTAAAGCTGAAAAATTCTGACGAAAATAAATTAAACCCAATTAAAAACTAAAAACCTAAATTAACTCTAACAATCATTATTTTATTCAAATAAATCCTAAAAATACTAATCAAGAGTAACAAATAAGTGTAACAAAATATGTGTTATCAAATTCCCCCACACTTATCTTTTTGCACTCCTGGGCAAAAACTAAAATTGAAAGTAAATACTAAGATCAACCAATCCTTTCTAACAATTACCAAGCATACAGAAAATATACAAAGATCACAAGTCTTCTACAGATAAATCAATCAGGACAGAAATTCCCTAATCTCAAATCACAAGACCTGCTAACTTCAACTGCAACTGCTAACTGCATAAAAAATGGTTCCTCACAAGATGCTCTCAATTTTTCTCTCAAGTGTATCAGTTAATTCAGTATATCACTCAAATCAACTCAAGAAAATCATCCTACCATAGGCTTGCTCAAGTTCTACTTCTCCACTGCTCATAACACATGCATGCACAAATCAAGAGGGCTTTATGCAGGGTTGTAATGGGGCTGAGGTAAAGGTATGGATGAATATGGAAGAGAAAGCTAAACACCCCAGAATTTTACAAAGAGCAAAAGTTAAGAACTAAACTAAGAACATAAAACAAAGATACTGAAAAGATAAACACTTTTTTTTCTTTTTCTTTTTTTTTTTTTTTTTTTTTTTTTTTTTTTTTTTTATTTATTCTCTTTTTTTTTTTTTTTTTTTTTTTTTTTTTTTTTTTTGAAGAAGTAAAACCACATAGCAGAAATGAATCAGATAGTCACCCCCCACACTTAAACTTTTGTCCGTCTCGGGCAAACCCCCACACTTAAACACAACATCACAATGAAACCAATGCTCAGTAAAACTCCAGGGTGTGGAATTAATTGGTTTTTCACTTAGGCTTGTAATGCGGCTTAAGAAATAAAAGATATAAAGGCTCAAAGGGGCTCACCAAGGGATAATAATATAAGGGACGGCTATCTGGCTAAAGTGGGTACAGAAAAGAAAGAATGCCTCAATCATATTCATGCATGCAAGTGAAAAATGCAGTTTCAAAAA
This sequence comes from Gastrolobium bilobum, assembly GCF_033153095.1. Taxonomy (NCBI): domain Eukaryota; kingdom Viridiplantae; phylum Streptophyta; class Magnoliopsida; order Fabales; family Fabaceae; genus Gastrolobium; species Gastrolobium bilobum. The sequence continues at coordinate 7,588 of NW_026895396.1, read as the reverse complement.
GAACAAGAGCAAGTTCTAGAGGACAACAATCAAGAGCAGAAACACACAAGAAAGAAAGCATGGCCAGAAGATATGCCATGTATGCGGGCTCAAAACCTCACAAGGGTAAACCAAGTCATGCAATCAACAACACAGAATCAATCAACAGGTAGTTGTAATCCAAGAATCGAGATCAAAGCCCAACAGATTTATGCTATCAAACACTGTGATCTATGTCTACTCTATGTACCACTCAATAATTACCAGAAAGAAAAGGAAAATCTACCTATGAAAAATCATAAACTAAAAGAAAGAAAGGAAAAGAAAAATAAAAATGCAAATAACAGAAAGAAAAGAAAAAGTCAAAAACTAAAAGAAAGAAAGGAAAAGAAAAATAAAAATGCAAATAACAGAAAGAAAAGAAAAAGAGGGAAGAGAACTCCCTGAACTCCCTAAGGAGAATAAACAGCATCAAACAGCCTGATTTCTGCCTCACTGGTTTAACACCTTCAAGTAAAATGCGGTGCATGCACATGGAAGGGCTGATTCCCACATTATCTGCTAAAGTCCATCCAATTGCCTTTTTATTTTCTTTCAGCAATGTCAGAAGCTTTACCTCCTGCTCAGGTAGAAGGTTCTTGGCCACTATCACAGGTAACTGCTCATTTTCCTCAAGAAATGCATATTTCAAGTGGTCGGGCAGAACCTTCAACTCCAATTTCGGAGGTTGCTCACTGGATGGAAGAGGTGTAGTTGGTGGTGCAAATTCTGCAGAAAACAAGTCAGCAGCAATGCCTGTAAACAAATTCTCAGAAACAGAATTAGGATCATCAATAATATCAGCAGGCAATTCAGAAAGTGCAGATTCACACTCAGAATCAGATTCATCAATAAGTGCATCGTTAAAACCAGAAAGATGTGATGCTATTTCAGCACACACAATGCACTCTTGACTATCACTACAATCACAGAAATCAGAACCATGAGTAGATGAAAAATCAGTAAGGAATTCAGGAGAAAAATCCTCAACAACTTCATCTATCACATCAATGCAGAAAAAAAGATGATCAGATGTATCAGTGCTCTGCTTCTTGGAGCTAGTGTCACTTCCCTTAGATGACTCAGCAGCAGTGTGGTTTGGCTCCTCCATATGCTTGCCAGACCGCAGAGTAGTAGCACTCACATTTCCGCTTCCTTTTGGATTTGGAACTGTTTGGGATGGAAGGGAGCTGCCACTTGCTTGTTGATTTTGACTCATTGACGTTGCAAGCTGGCCAATCTGTGTTTGCAGATTCTGGAGGGAATACTCAGTAATCTGCTGGAACTGCAGATTGATAGTTGCCATCTGCTTCATTAAATCCTCCAAAGAAGGACCATCGCTACTGGCTTGCTGCTGCATTGGCTGTGGAGGTGCAAATTGTTGAAAATTTTGCCTCTGTTGAGAAGGTGCAAACTGCTGCCTCTGTTGGAATGGTGCACTTTGCTGGTTCTGATTCCAATTGAGATTTGGATGATTTTTCCAGCCAGGATTATATGCATTAGAGAAAGGATTGTTTTGCTGCTGCTGCTGGTATTGTGGCTTTGCAGGAAAAACTGCAGCAAAAGACTGATCAACTTGGAAACCGCTGTCTGGAAAGGAAGAACAAACATCTGTAGGGTGAAAAATTGGATTCATAGCAAACAGAAGCAAAAATAAATCTATAAAAAAAATACTAAATGAACTCAGAATGCTATGGGACCAACACTCCTAAACTCTAATTGACCTTACGGACTCAAAAATCAAATAAATTGTTTTTTCGAAAAATAAAATAAAATAGTAAACAAAGAAATTTGGCAAAACCAGTTTTCAGAGCGATCAGAGCAAGTTGAACAAGTTCAGAAATACCCGATACGTCCTGGAACCAATCGCTCAAACTGAAGTTTTACCGATTTCCCAATTTTTTTTTTTTTTGATTTTTTGATTGATTTTTATTTTTTTTAATTTTTTTTCGAAAACGAAAATTAAAGAAAAAGAAGATGAAGATGAAAAAGAAGATGATCAAGAATCAGAAAACGATTTAGACCGATGCAATTTCCCCGGCAACGGCGCCAAATTTGACACGAGCTGTCGAACTCGCGCAAATTAAAAATTATTTTTTTAATTAGGGTTCAGAAAATTTGCAGTAAAGTGGAAACCCTAAGTCGTCTCTCAAGGAAATTGTTTTGGTTAAAATCGCTTATGAGAACAGAAAATAAAAAGGGGGGTTTTAGATTTTGATTCAATAATTAAAGAGGCAGAATATAAATTTGGAATAAAAATTCGTAATTAAAAATAACCAACCTAAAGTTTGGGTTCCATGGACGTCTTTCCTCGGATAAGAAGATATCAGAATCGTGATTGATTTGTCAATCGGATCAGAATCCTTATTTCCAATTGACAACCCTCTCTAAGCGATCGCTTAGCATTTGATCAAAGACGATGCTTCTACTCATACAATCGCAGAGTATCAGCCCGCTTGATTTAAGGTCATAGGGTCAATCAACCTAATCATCAAATCTGATGATTAATCCCTTTCCATAATCGCAATCGCGAATCTCAGATTGAATATCCACGATCGCACGATATCAATCTGAGTTGGGAAGGGAAACAAAACTGATTTGAAATAAACGCAGATCCTCAAGACCAATCCATGGAATCCATTACCCTTAGGTTGATTAAAAGGTTCTTAGCCTCGCATGGCTAAGGTAAACATAATTGAAATGAAAAGAAGAAGAAGAAGAAAAAAGATGAAGAACGCAATTGAATAAAAACTCAGAGAGAACTTCTCTGTTGTAAAAACTGCCTCCCAAGGGTTTCCTAGAGTCCCCTTTAAATAGCCGTCACGCAGGACGGCTAGGGTTTCATTGCTTCAGCCCAAACATAAAATAAAAAATCGAATAAAATAAAATGAAACAATAAAACTTGGCTTTGGGCCACTTAAGTAATTGGGTTTTAATTTAAATTACAAGCCCAATAGTCAAACAAAACTTCAGCAAAACGCGTCCAACTTGGTGTCCGAAATCGACCAGCTTCTAGTCCGAATTGGGCTTAGAGCTCTGCATAAGAATTGTATCTCTCTGTGTTATCTGAAAAACCCAACAAGAACGGAGTCAATCCGACAACTATGGACCGAGATATGGCCAAAATACAGAAGTAACGTAAAGCTGAAAAATTCTGACGAAAATAAATTAAACCCAATTAAAAACTAAAAACCTAAATTAACTCTAACAATCATTATTTTATTCAAATAAATCCTAAAAATACTAATCAAGAGTAACAAATAAGTGTAACAAAATATGTGTTATCAAGCACTGCCTACCACCCACAAACCGATGGGCAATCTGAACGAACTATCCAGGTCTTAGAGGATATGTTACGAGCGTGTGTCATGGAGCATGGAGGAAGTTGGGATCAATATATCCCATTGATCGAATTCGCGTATAATAACAGTTATCACTCCAGTATTCAGATGGCTCCTTATGAAGCTTTGTACGGAAGAAAGTGCAGATCCCCTCTGTGTTGGACTGAAGTTGGAGAGCGAAGTATTTTGAGGCCTGACGTAATTCAGGAAACCTCTGAGCAAGTAAAGAAGATAAGAGAGAATATGCTGCGAGCGCAGGCCAGGCAGAAAAATTACTATGACAAGCGCCATAAACCCTTATCCTTCGAAGTGGGAGATCATGTATTTTTGTGAATCACGCCCACATCGGGTCTCGGCAGGAGAATGGAAGTCAAGAAATTAAGTCCGCGATATTTGGGGCCGTATCTGATTTTGGACCGGATTGGCGAATCAGCGTATCGTTTGGCATTGCCGCCTAATCTATCAGGAATTCATGATGTATTTCATGTATCGCAACTGAGGAGATACCTCTCTGATCCGTCTCACATTTTGCAACCAGAGGAAGTCGATTTAAGAGAAAATCTGACGTACCTTGTTCAGCCATTTCAATTTATGGACAGATCTGTTAAGCAACTCCGTTCTAAGGAGGTTCCGTTGGTGAAGGTGTTGTGGAACAACAAATCTGCAGCCGAAGCTACTTGGGAACGTGAAGATGAAATACAGAAATGCTATCCTGAATTACTTAATGAGTAGGTAAGTTCGAATTTTGCGGACAAAATTCTATTTTGGTGGGGAGAGTGTAACATCCCACGTAAATAAGAAATATAATTAGGTACTATGAATGACTATGAGTATTGTGTATCAGTTCTTGTGTATGCTTTGTTGCTTTAATTCTGAGCTGTATGTTGATTAGGAGAAAATTAATATGAGCTTGGAGATTCCTGGAATAAATTAAATAGTTAGGAAATTATTTTGAGCATAAGAAATTAAATTTAGAATTATAGCCTTAAGTTATAAAAAAAAAAAAAGAAGAAGAAGAAGGAATTAGCATGTTGGGCCTTAATTGGGGGAGAAGGGCGCTGGCCATTAGATGATGAGTGCTAGTCAGCCAAATTGAAAACCTTGGGGTTTATTGCTCATGGGCTGATCTCAACTGAGTTTATAAGTTAGTATGTTGGGCCTCAACAATTGTTTTGATTTGCGGCCCAAGAGCTCTTGGAGCAGCAACTCAACCCAAATCACTTCCCCATTCAATCCAATTTCCCTCATCTAAACTCAACCCTAATCCAACTCCTTTTCTGTTGTACGCCTAGGGGAGACCAACCTCAAAAGAAAAGTTCTGACTTGATCCTCTTTCTGCAACGCTTCTGACCAGCCTCACCTCTTCCCCTGTGCATGCGCCTAGAGGGCAGAAAAAGCTGACCTTGCTTGTTATCCTATGCAAAGAGCATTCAACTTTATAGAGACTTCTCCATCAGCCTCCTCTTGTGCGCTCCAAGAGTGAGAAACAGATGCCACAGTTCTGATTTCTTGGTTCACTTTTAAATCAGCCTCAACTTTTCCCCTCTTTCTCTCTTGTACGCTGTATGCAAGAGAATCAACATCAGTTTCCCTTCTTGTTGTGCGCTATCTGTTGAGAAGAAGAAACAGAGACCAGTGTCATCAACCTCACCAAGCCATCCTGAACCGTGACGTTTCTTCCCTCTCATCACCCAACCAAACTTGCAAAATTATTTCCTGATTCTGTTTTTATTTTCCCAAAGCCGCAACATCATTGGGGTTCAAACGGAAGAACGATTTTCACTCTTCCTTGGGTTTCTGTTGCAGAAACCGTGAAACCTCTTTTGAAGCAGAAACGAAGATTCAACGTATATCTCTTCCCTCTGTTCAGCCGTACCTTCCTCCTCAAGAAGCCGAGGCGTTGGTGGCTGCCTAGTGGTCAAACGTGTGAGCGACTTGGGGTAGCAACAAGCAGAAATCTGAATCCATCTCTTTCTTCCTTTCTGTTCGGTATCGAAGGTAAATCAAAGGCTGAACCTTTTAACTTTTGTTCTGTTGTGATCTGCTCCTGCTGTAAAAACCGAACCCCTGATGATTTTAAGAAAATGTATCTTATGTTAAGATTTAAAAATACTGCTACCGGTGGTGAATAAAGTGCGTCTGGATTAAATCGATTAAATTTAAACAGTACGGTTATGTCTTCTCCGAATCTGCCGGATGAGAACTCTTAGGATTCCCTCTGTTTTTGTTGTTAAAAAAAAATCCCTTTTGGAAGTCACACAACCTTTAGGGTAGGACCCTTCTTGGCCGCGGGTTGTAAAGGATATTTTTAGGCTTAGGAAGTTTTGGTTTAATGTTTAGGAAAGCTTGAATACTATGCTGATTTTTCTGTTTGAAATTAGGTGTCGTTAATTCGTGAGTTGGACATTTTCGCTGCTGTTTGGAGTTGGTATTGTGACGTTTAAGGTAATTGTGTGGAGGCCCTCCTATTTATACTTGCTAGAAGGAACACGAGACGTGATCGTGGCTCCATGATTTGATATACTTACGCGTATTAATATTGATCGTCTTGAAATCTTGTTAATCTTGCTACATATATATGCTGCAAAGTCTAGTTATGATATAAATTATATGATCTAGACATTCATGTGCATCATGACATTTTATTTAGTATGCGGTATGCGTCACAAAGCATAGCATTCGCGCATCAATTTCATATTGCTGCTGAAAAATTATTTTTGAAAACTATGCATATGGATGAGCATGCACCATTTAGGCATAACCTACGGTACCAAGGTCTTGGGACAGTTGGCTTCAGTCCACTTAGGCCACGGTCGGATCCCTTCTTGAGAAGCCATCAAGGGTAATCCACTGTGCTTGATAGTACGGCACATTAGTGCTATAACGTACTCTTGGCGTTCTTACGCATCTTGTTTAGCATATGGCAACATGTATATATATGTGATAAATCTTGTTATGTTAATTATTTCGGTTTCTAGCTTATGCTTCTTGCATTTTGGTATTGTCTCTCACTACTGGGAAATATTTCTCACCCCTTTGGGGCTGCTGTTTTCTGATGTAAAATGGCAGGGGGACGCAAAAGTATTTGAGGTATTGCTATGTGATGTTTGTGCCATTTTGTTGCTGGATTCATGGCTATTTTGTTGAGTGGTTGGCTGTGTTGCAAGAAGGATAACTTGAAGTTTTATTATTATGTCATTTTGAATTTTTAAGAGTTGTTTACTTCTGTTTGGAACATTTCTGAACTAGTTATTGATCTTGAACTTTTGGTTTAATTGCTGTTTTGGATTAATGACTATAATTTTGGAAGTATCGAATTTTTCTGAAAACTGTTACCTTGCGAGCAACTTCTAAGTTGTCGTTCCGGGGCTACGAACCTCCGGATGCGGCATAATTTATATGCACGCGAAGCCCCTGAAATTTTCTCTAAGAATCTGCAGAAATCAAATTTTTATGGCAACTGTACGAATTTTGAAAAATAACGCACTACAGCAGGTTTTGAGAAAATTTGCAGAATTCGCGAGCAACTTGCGAGTTCGAGTTCAAGGGGCTATTCATCTCGGAATCGCGCATATGTTATATGGACGCGAAGCCCCGAGTATCTAGTTTCACCGTAGAAAAGAATTATTTCTATCCGGCATCAGATTGATTTTATATTAATTTTAGAGTACAGTACATTTTTCTGGTAAAAAGAGAAATTTCAGCAAGTGCTCCTCTTTGAAACTTCCGCTGTTTTCATGAATAACAAATTTTAAATACAAGGTTTTTGATCTTGATTAATCCATAAAAGATTCATGCTGTTTAGTGTTATTCACGCGTTATAAACGAAATTTTTCCGCTGCGACTCTAATACAAGTTAGCTTTAGCACGTCTCTTGGATGCATACAAGAGGGGTGCTACAAATTCTTTCTCAAATACTCTTCCTAATCTGTAGTGCACTGGAGTAGATGTCATGGCATTATTGTTAATGAAGTCTGACACATTTGTATGTTCTTTTGATTGCAGAGGTTGTACCTAGAAAAATTCTTCAATTGATGAAGGCTGAGAAGCATCTTACTAGGGCGCATGTGGCCAGCATCTGCAGGTATTTTTTTCTTTTCCTTTCTGCTTTAATTTCATAAAACCATAGTTTTTCATTTATAGAACTTTATTTGTTTTTTTAATTGCTGCAGAAATAAAGACTTCGACTGAAAAGAATCAGGTCTAAGGCAACCCAGCAAGTCAGTCCT
>NW_026895395.1:0-153090 GCF_033153095.1 Gastrolobium bilobum | reverse complement strand
GCGGTACGCCATATCGGACAAATATGTTTCTTTTCAGGAATGCTATAACCACCCGAGCATCATCAGTAGGAAGGGAAACAGCCTCAACCCACTTGGAGACGTAATCAACTGCAACCTGGATGTATTTGTTGCCATAGGAAGGGGGAAGGGTCTCATGAAGTCTATTCCCCACACATCAAAAATCTCAACCTCCAATATGTTGTTGAGGAGCATTTCATGTCTTCTGGAGATGTTTCTCGTTCGCTGACATCTATCACAAGATTCAACGAACTTCCTTGCATCCTTGTAAAGTGTTGGCCAATAGAAACTGCTCATCAGCACCTTTGCAGTTGTTCTTTCTCCTGCGAAGTGTCCACCGTAGCTGGAACCATGACAATGCCACAGGATGTCTTTCATCTCTTCTTCTGGGATGCATCGCCTTATTACTCCATCAGCACATCTGCAGAACAGGAAAGGCTCATCCCATAGGTATTTCTTGACATCATGTAGAAACTTCTTCCTTTGTTGCCATGTGAAGTCTACTGGAATTTCTCCTGCTGCTTTGAAGTTTGCAAAATCTGCGAACCAAGGAGGTGTACTTGTGGTCTTTACTTCCTCCGGTTGTGGATCCGCGATGACATTGATAGCCATGATTTGTTTATCGGGAAATTCCTTTCTGATCTTCAACTCAGGTCCGTCTTGAAGATCTTTTTCTTGAATTCTGGAGAGGTGATCAACCACCAAGTTTTCCACACCTTTCTTGTCTCTGATCTCCACATCAAATTCTTGAAGGAGCAGCATCCACCTAAGTAATCATGGCTTTGCATCCTGCTTATTCAACAAATACTTTAAAGCAGCATGATCAGTGTAAACAATTACTTTAGACCCCAACAAATACAGTCTAAATTTATCAAATGCATAGACAACTGCTAGTAATTCTTTTTTAGTGGTTGAATAATTCATTTGTACATCATTCAGAATTTTACTAGCATAATAAATCACATGCAACAATTTGTTCTTTCTTTGTCCTAAGACAGCTCCTATTGTATAATCACTAGCATCACACATTAATTCAAAAGGTAGTGTGAAGTTAGGTGCAGTGATTATAGGTGCAGTGGTCAATTGATCTTTTAAAATATTAAATGCTACCAAACATTCATCTGTAAAGTTGAATTCTTCATCTTTGACCAACAACTTGCATAGTGGCTTTGCTTTCTTGGAAAAGTCCTTCATAAAACGTCTGTAGAAACCTGCATGACCAAGAAAACTTCGAATGCCTTTAACGTTAGAGGGAGGGGGAAGTTTCTCAATAACAGATATCTTAGCTTTATCTACTTCTATACCATCTTGGGACACTTTATGTCCTAGAACTATGCCATCTTTTACCATAAAGTGGCATTTTTCCCAATTTAAAACAAGATTACTCTCTTGACATCTTGGTAAAACACAAGATAAATTTTCTAAACAATTGTCAAAAGAGGGACCAAAAACAAAAAAATCGTTCATAAAGATCTCAATAGATTTCTCAATCATATCAGAAAAGATAGATAACATGCACCTTTGAAAAGTAGCTGGAGCGTTGCACAAGCCGAAGGGCATCCTCCGGTAAGCGAAGACTCCGTAAGGACATGTGAATGTTGTCTATTCTTGATCTTCTGGAGCTACTGCTATTTGGTTGTAGCCTGAGTACCCATCCAGGAAGCAGTAGAAGGCATGGCCAGCTAGTCTCTCCAACATCTGGTTCAAGAAAGGGATGAGGAAATGGTCCTTCCGAGTGGCTGTATTTAGTCTTCTATAGTCGATGCACATCCTCCACCTGGTGATTGTCCTTTCTTGGAATCAACTCGTTGTTCTCATTTCTTACCACGGTGACTCCTCCTTTCTTGGGTACCGTTTGTACAGGACTTACCCATGCACTATCAGATATCGGGTAGATCATACCTGCATCCAATAGTTTAACTACTTCTTTCCTAACCACCTCTTTCATGGTTGGATTGAGTCTCCTTTGCGGCTGCCTCACAGGTTTAATATCATCTTCCATTAGAATTTTATGAGTACAAAAGGAAGGATTTATACCTTTTAGGTCGGAGAAGGACCATCCTATGGCAGCTTTGTGTTTCTTCAGCACTTTGACAAGCTTTTCTTCTTCTGCGGTTGATAGCTCAACATTAATGATGACCGGATATGTGTTATTGTCACCAAGGAAGGCATACTTCGAATTTGGAGGTAACTCCTTAAGCTCCACCTTTGGTGCTCCAAGAGGGATGTCATCTTTCTTTCTTTCAAATTCTTCCACCACTGGTTCTTTATCAGCTATTTCAACTTCTTCGTTGATTTGTTCTAACTCGAGTGGGCAACTCTCCTCTTTCATAGCATCATCAATTGCTTCTTTATTATGTCAATAATAAAACAGTCTCCTCCTTCTGTTGGATGTTTCATTGATTCGAAGACGTCAATGGTGACTGTTTCTTCGTTCACCCTCAGCATCAGTTTTCCTTGCTCTACATCGATCATTACCTTTATGGTGGCTAAGAATGGCCTTCCAAGCAATAGGGGAATCTCGATGTCTTCTTCCATATTCAGAACTACAAAATCTGCAGGGAATATAAATTTGTCAATTTTAACTAGAACATCCTCAATTACCCCATCTAGTCGCCTGATCGATCTGTCAGCTAACTGGAGAGAAACTGTAGTCGGCTTGAGCTCCTTTATTCCAAGAGCTCTGCACATGGACAGTGGCATCAGGTTTATACTTGCTCCCAAATCGCATAGTGCTTTCCCTACTTCAATATTTCCTACGGCTATAGGAATACTAAAACTGCCTGGATCCTTTAGCTTGGGAGGAAGTTTCTTCTGGATGATTGCACTGTAATCCTCTGTCAAGGCCACTGTTTCGCATTCCTTTAACTTGTGTTTCTTTGATAGAAGGTCCTTCATGAACTTCGCATAGTTCGACATGCTTTCCAGGGCTTCTGCGAAAGGAATGTTGACTTGCAGATTCTTGAAGATGTCCAAAAATTTGGTGTATTGTTGTTTCTGGACTTCTTGTTTCAACCGCTGAGGGTATGGAAGCTTTGCATAGGGAGATGGGTTTGCCGCTTTTGGTTGCCTGTCCAGAGGTTTCTTTTTCTCCCATTTGAACAGCTTCTTCTCTGGACTGCTCTTTTCGACTTCTACTGCATCTTCTTCTTTTTCTTTCTCAACTTCAGTTTTAGCTTCAGGTTCAACTTCTTTCTTTTTTTCAACTGGTGGCTTTTCCACAGGTTGAATCACGATCCCACTTCTTGTGACAATTGAATTACATTGTGCCTTTGGGTTCGTATCGGTCTTACTTGGAAAGGTGCCCTGAGTTCTTTCAATGAACTGCCTTGATAGCTGACCAATTTGAGTCTCCAAGTTCCAGATCGAAGCTTCTTGATTCCGGAATGAAGCTCTTGTTTCATCTCTGAAGGCATCTGCATTTTGAATGTAGTCGGATATTGTCTTAGACAGTTGTGCAAAAGCCTTCTCCCATTCTTATGTGGTGCCTTGAGGTTGTTGTTGCAATGGCATAGGAAGATTCAGCTGGTAGTTTGACTTGTAACTCAACCCAGGGTGTTGGTTATTATTCTTCCACCCTTGATTACCATATTGATTCCTTCCTGGATTGTTCGGGTTCTTTTGATCATACCAGACTCCATTGACCTCCGCTGGTAGCTTTTCAGTTGTTCTTATGTAGTCACAATCCTCAGTCGCATGAGCCTCTTCACAAATACCACATTTAATATTAGAATTAGAAACATAAGAAACGTTAGAAAGATTAAATTTCTTATTAAGAGCATCTAATTGTTCTTGTTGTTTCTTATGCATTTGTAGCATTTGTTCATTCTGGGCTAAGAGTGCATCATAGCCTTCAAGCTTCATGATTATGAACTTCTTGGTGCAACTGGGGCTGGGGCATTGTCAAATTCTTGAGATGCTAAGGGTTCCAGCAATTCTAGCGCTTCTTCTGGAGTTTTTGTTTTCAGGGAGCCTCCTGCAGCAGCGTTTACCAGTGTTCTTGTGCTGGATGTCATCCCTTGGAAAAAGATTCTTGCTTTCTCCGATGCTACAATTCCATGTTGAGGACACTTCCTGAGTGTTCCTTTGAATCGTTCCCAAGCCTCGTACAAAGATTCGCTTTCTTTTTGTTCAAAAGCAGTGATCTCCGCCTTGAGCCTTGCCATCTTTGAAGCTGAGAAAAATCTAGCCAAGAATTTTCTTGCTAAGTCATCCCAATTGGTTATGCTACCTTCAGGTAGAGACTGCAGCCAATCTCTTGCTTCATCCTTCAGTGAGCATGGAAATAACCTGAGCAAGATAGCATCACGAGGAACTCCATTTACTTTTAATGTATCACAGTAAAGTAAGAAGTTATCGAGATGACTATAGGGGTTCTCTATGCTTCCTCCAGCGAACTGTTCTTTTTGACTCAGTTGCAGCAGTACCGGTTTCAGTTCAAAGTTGTTAGCCTCTATGTTTGGTCTACAAATGCTTGCCGTCTGTGGGACTCGAGCTAGGTCATGTAATCCCCCAACGTCCTTGGAGCGAGTTGATTATTTTTTGCCATAGGTTCCTCCTTTGGTTCCGTCGAAGTTGATGACTTTGTTTCCTTCGCTTTCTTTGCTTTTGCGTCTTTCCTAAGTTTTCTTTCTGTCTTTTCTATCTCAGGATCAAACTGCAAGATTGGCGGGTTAAGAGTACGTCGCATAAACTAAGATTGAAAAGATGTGCAGAAAAATAGAAAAAAAAAAGATAAAACGGAAAAATAAATAAAAAAAATAAACAAACAAACAAAGAATGCAGAAAAATAAATATGCAGAAAATTGATGCAGAATTTTAATGCAGAAAAATATTTTTGAAGAATGTATAAAGTGCAGAAAAAATTAAAACGTCCAATCTAAAAGTTAATTAGTTACTTCTAATGTTGAAGAATTTGATCCCCGGCAACGGTGCCAAAAACTTGTTGTGACTTGGCGTAACACCCCGTATATATCCGGTAGTGTTATCATTACATCATATTAAGCTACGCTTAATTAAAAATGCGGAATATTCTTTTTCTTTTCAATTATGACGTCATTATCAGTTACCAACTTGATTACTTAATCAATTTCATAAAATATCGCCTGAATGTAAATTGCAATAAGACATCTACTGAAATACCTCAATATATAAATAAAGTGAGTATCTAAGTCACGGCATTACATCACGTAATCCAGACAATATCCTGATACATTAATACAACTCTAATTAAAACAAGACATAACAAGTCTACGTGGCATGGACAATCCCCATGCTCACCAAATCAACAGTGTCTCAACAAGATAATCCAAAATCATAAAATGAAGCTAAAAGCATATAAGCAGCTAGCATATCCAGCATCCAACAAGTCAGCATATAATATCATCAATATCTAACTCAGCTCCGGCCTCCTGCCGCCTGAGGTCTCAACATTACTTGATACTGAAATAAGCATTTCCCAAACGTGGGGTGAGATTTCTAAACCAGAAATCTCAGTAAGACTAGGGGTCCCCAAAGATCTTCCACCCCAAGCTCACTTACATGTGCAATATAAGTTCTAAAAGCATTTATATCAATATCAGTTCCAAAACTATGCAGTGCAACAGATATTCATGCCATGTGTGTTTATCACTATTCTACTGGTCGGAGAAATGCAGGAATACGTCTATACCTACATGTAGTACAAGGAACACCGCTTGCACCTCACCTACAGCCTCACCATCTTGTATGTACCACATACTCAGGCTTACCGTATAGGTGGAACACCACATGCATATCATAAAGGCAACTAGCATATAACAGGTCAATAGCATTTCCAAAACATCAAAAGCATGTAACACAGCATGCATATAACCATACCCCCATGGGACATTGTGGAACCACAACATGGCTAAACCGAGGCCATGAAAGCTTACCTTGCAAGCTCACTATCTGATGCCAAGAGTCCTCACAGCTCAAATCCAACACACAGCAGATCAAAATCTGATTTAGGACCAGCAAGTGTATCAACATACATAGCTCAAAAGCATTAACATAAAGACTACATTCTCCTTTAACGATTTACGTCTTAAGGTTTCCAACAAAGCCACAAGCCCTTAATCACATGATTCTGACTTAGTTCATTAAATACAGAAGTTCAACTTCATCACTCTAGGGTCCACAAACCCCCAATAGCCTACTGTCCTCACAGCTCAACTATTGTTCTTCGAAATCCCAGAATATCCGGATATTTCTCGGGGCATTTCCGGATATACAATATCCGGATATCTCACTAACAATATCCGGATATCTCACTAACAATATCCGGAAATCAATATCCGGATATCCAGATCCCCATATCCGGATATCAATATCCGGATATCCATATCCAAATATCAATATCCCGATATTTCACTGGCAAATATCAGGATATTTAGCGACAGAATACAGTTTCTGCATTTCGCGAAGATATCCTTCAAAGGTACCATTTTTACCGATTACAGAAGCCTAAACATGTATTTCTAGGTGTGTTTGACATTACCCCAAGTTAGGTTATCATCTTTTAACCATTACATGCATCAAGGTTCCATTTTTATGCATAAAAACTCAAGTTCAAAGGTGGTGGTCATACCACAAGTTAAAAACAGCAAAGGGAGGTGCTCTTGGAGCTCACTTGAAGCTCCCACAGTTCTGACTTCACAAGGCTACGAAAATACACTTTCTTGCTTGTCCCTTTATGCCAAAAGGTGGCTTCTTGAAGCTCAAGAAGCCAAGAACAAGGCCACACAACCCAAACTCAGAACAAACAGCCCCAAAAATGTCCCACAAACAGCAAGCATCAACTCACAAAGCTCCACCACCCCCTCACAATGCTCTCAAGCTTAGTGTTTACAACTCTCAAGAAGAAGACTCACAACAAAGATGGCTTCTTGGTCCTTTTTCATGAGCAAAGACCAAGACTTTCAAGAGAGAAGAGAAGGTTGGAGAGACTCAACAAAAGACTCACGTAGAGGCTGAGTATGGCCTAGGGATTTGTGCCCTTAGGCTTATATAGGTCCACTTAACACTAATCATATTGTATTAACTTTAATTGCTACGCTTAGAATTTAAACCTCAAACTTTGGATTCTTAACCTACTCAATTTTACAAGAATTTTCTTATTTTTATTATATTTTTCGGAGCACCTTTCCGGTACGCGCTTTTCATAGCCAATATCAATTTCTGCCACCAGTTCTCATTATTTGGACTTGAAACTCGTTTTACAAGTCCTATATATTATTCTAGTAATTATCATGCACTTATTATAATTTTTCAGGATACTTTTTCGGTACGCATTTATACCGACTAGCATATCCGGTATCTGAACTTTTCTTCCGAAAAGCGACTTTCAGCATTCTAAATCACTTATCATAATTATTAAAGCCCATTAATAATTATTAGGTTCAATTATGGAATCATTTCCTAATTTAACATAATTAATCAGTTAAATTCCTTATTTAACGGTGCGGGTTCTTACATTCACCCCACCTTTTTTAGGATTTTTTCCTCAAAATCAGAAAACATACCTGATCGAAACTCGGGGTACTGCCGGAGAAGCTCATCCTCTCGCTCCCAAGTACACTCCTCAGGAGTTCTTCTAGTCCATTGCACTTTGACAATTAGAATGATCTTGCTCCTCAACTACTTCTCGCCACGATCGAGAATCCTTAGTGGTCCGACGGGAGTCTTTAGGTTCTCCCGAACCTCCACATCATCTGGTTGCACCACGTGCGACGGATCTGCTATGTACTTCAGAAGCTGAGACAAGTGAAACACGTCGTGGATGTTGGCCAAGTTCGGAGGCAAGGCAAGCTGGTAGGCAACAGGTCCTACTCTACCAAGGATCTGGTATGGCCCAATATATCGCGGGCTCAGCTTCCTCACTCCGAGTGCCCGACCAACACCGGTGATAGGTGAAAGCCTCACAAACACGTGCTCACCCTCACTGAACTCCAGCGGACGATGCTTGACATCATAGTAGGTCTTCTGGCGATTCTGCGCCTGCTTCAACTTTTCTCGGATCAACTGGATCTGCAAGGTGGTATCTTGGACAAAGTCCAAGCCAAAAAGCTCATTGTCCCCAACTTCAGACCAACAAGTAAGAGTCTGACACCTCCTACCATACAGTGCTTCGTAGGGCGCCATGCCCAGGCTAGCATGAAAGCTGTTGTTTTACGAAAATTCGACCAACCGAAGGTACCTATCCCATGCCGAGCCTTGCTCCAACGTGCAAGCTCATAACATGTCCTCCAAGGTCTAGATGGTCCTTTCAGTCTGTCTATCAGTCTGAGGGTGATAGGCGGTACTCAATCTCAACTGCGTACCAAAAGCCTCCTGCAACGCCTTCCAGAACCGAGATGTTAACTTCGGGTCCCTATCACTAATGATACTCTCGGGCACCCCGTGAAGCCTCACAATCTCGCGAACATAAAGCTTGGCAACCTGCTCTGTAGTGAAGCTCACCTTCACCGGAAGAAAATGGGCAGACTTCGTCAGTCTGTCCACAATGACCCAAATAGAGTCACAACCCGCCTGAGTCTTCGGCAATCCCACCATGAAAACCATGGAAATACCTTCCCACTTCCACAGTGGTACTTCAAGAGGTTGAAGTTCACCAGACGGTCTCTGATGTTCAATCTTCACCTTCTGGCAAACCAAACACTTGGACACAAAGACAGCAACATCTTTCTTCATGCCCGGCCACCAGAAGATCTTCTTCAGGTCTTGATAAATCTTAGTAGCACCATGCTGAAATTGTTGTTGTTGTCTGCCTTGGAGCGCTCGAGCGTGCTACTGGGCGCTCAAGCATGCTCCTCGAGTATGAATTTGTATATTCTTGGGCGCTTGAGCGTGCTCCTCGAGTATGAATTTGTGTATTCTTGGGCGCTTGAGCGTGCCTGTGTGCGCTTGAGCGTCCTGATGTGCCCAGTTTAGTTGTTTTTCCTGCTTCCAAACGCTCGAGCGTCCTCTTGTTTGTTTGAACGTGCTTTCCTGGACCTTGAATTGTAATATTTTGGTTTCCTTTGATCCATATTGAGCCGCTACTTCTTCGTTATGATTTCTTTAGCACTTGTAGCACCATTTTTTGTGGTTTTACCTTCAAAACGCAAATATTATCAAAACGTCAGCTCAATTTCCTATCTTATGCTTTATATGTCGTAAAACCTTGAATTCCATGCATTCTACTACATAACTCTTGTATAACTTAGCCTAAAAACATGGTAAACCAAAGGTTTATCACCCCTAGTATACTTTAGTGTTCGGTTACTAATTAAGCAATGATATATCATCGTTATAGCAACGTTTCAGTATTGTTGTATCAGGGAAATTGAACCTGAACTATATCTCATCCATCATCTTAATACCTTTAAATTTAGTTTACTGTTTTCTTAGTTTTAAATTATCTTTTATTTTATAAATCCAATCATCAAAATCAATCTTTTTTCCTATTTTCTTTACTTGAATAGCTCAAACTTTATAACTTATCTTTGTGGGAACGATACTTGGACTCACACATCCCTTTATTACTTGTGACACGTGCACTTGTGTATTTGTGTGGTTGATTTAATTGATTACATTGAGCTATTACCGTGATCGCTTTCGGTCTTCGTTTGGTTCCGGATACTCTGTGTATCAGAGATATATAAATATAATGATGTGTTTATTGGTGATGGTGATTGACAAGAACTGATGTTAACTCTAGTTATTGTGAGTTAATTATATTCTAGTTGATTGTAGCTTCTAGAACAATGAGGTGAATAATTTGTGTGAGAAAGTTGATGAAACTATAAGTATTAAGTTAATTATGTTAATTAATGGTGAAATGATGTAAAGCTCTTAATTGTATGATTTGAGATTATATGGTGTTCTCTGTGTTTTGGGAATTTGACAAGTAATGCAAGAAGTGAACTCGTGGGTGGAGACTTCTCCATAAACCCTGAGCTTATTGAGTTTATCTTACCCCACATTATGAGGATATATTTCAAGTACGTCTGATGTTGGTGAAAAATCCCATGGTAAGAAGTCGGTTCATGAGGATTAGAGTTATATTTGAAGCAGATGGTGGATGGTTGTATGTTTTGTAAATCATCTGTAAATATCTTTTGAAAGGCCACCTATGTTGTATAAATTAAAGTGACAAAGATATGTATTAATTAGCATGTACATTTTTATGATAGGTAATGTAAATGGCACGGAGCCGTCTTTGTATTTGTTCATATAGTTTAAACAAAATGAGTATTGTGTCAATCAGGTGCTATACATATAGTGGGAATGTGATCCCTAGAATTGTCCAATAAATAGCGGAGATGCGTCAAAATTTATAGAAAACGTAGTATAATTGTGTATGACTTTGGAGAGTCATGCCTCTCACAATTCTTAGTCAAATGAAGCGTGTGAGCTATCATTTTAAAACTTAGGATGCATTCTGTAATATCCTAAAATCTGGAACTGCAATGAATCGTGGTATGTGTGCAGTTTTTGTTTAAACATGGACTACCTAGGTTCGTAGGGTAGTTGACAACAACTGCCTGTTAACTTTGAAAAGAAATATCTCCTTCGTTTCTTATCGAAACAAGGCTTATGATATGTCAAATTGAAGGTCTAGGTATTAATGATAACATATAAAAAATTGAGAGAAAAAAGATGAGCAGGATCAATGCAGTTTTAAAAGCAGTAAGGTAACCTAGATTCGCTTTTGACGTATGTTGACAATTTTGAGTAGTTAACTTACGGTAAATATATCCGGAGTTGTAGAAATCCAAATTAAGCTTATAATACCTTGTTAGAGCGTCTAGTCTAACATACTAAAATATGAGAATTTATTGGTAAACGAGTCAAGTGCAGTTTTGAAAACACAGAACCTATACAAGGTTGGTAAAATGTGTAAAATTGTAATTAAATTTTGTTAGTTTATGGGAAACACTTAGCAATTTTTGAATATGTGTTCTAATAAACAATAGAATTTATGTTCCGCAACTGTTTTTGGTTATGATCATAAAATTGTTGTTTTAAGTATGATCATAAAAATGTTGTATGATATGTAAGCAATAGAATTTATGTTCCGCAACTGTTGTTTTTAATTCAACTTCTGTGATTGTCTGTGCTTAATATCATATGTATGTTAATATGTCGGTCCGAAACGGGGTGTTACACATAACATTCACCTTGTTGCATGCAAAACATCTATTCTTGTAATTAAGTACAATTAATATTTGAAAAATATCATAATATGAGAAACAAGCTCTGAGATTGGTTCGTGCATTACTTATGCGTTCAATCCACATAATGAACTTTGCTATGGAGTTGCTTATCAATTATTGAACCCACATGCTAACACAAATGTGCCATGATTTTCGGGGGAATGAGAAAAGTATGTATTAGACCATTTATGTGTTTTACCCAAAAACTCAAGTTGATGGGTGAAGACACATAAATAATTTTATTATATCTATTAACAAATCTCAAATGGGAAAAAAAATTTAGGAAATTTTCCTAGTAAAACAATAGAAATGGAACTAGATGTGGCTTATGACTTATTATTTTTTTGATGGGATCGAGCTTTCTATAAAAATACACAATGTCTTTTGGGAAATATACGATGATGATATAATTGCCAAAAAAAATTCGATGATATAAGTTCATCGATTAATTATTATATAAATGAAATTTGATAGCAAATATAATATACATCGCCTTAATGTTTATCCAGCACACACATAGAAGTTGGTGGGGGCCTTTAAGAAGAGGATATATAAAGTTAAAAAGTGAGGTCCATCCACATTCATATGAGTGCATAAAATCAAAAGAGAATAAAGTTTACTATTTCTTCTACAAATAGAAGATAATTTTATCTTTTGAACATACATATGAGTCGGTGTGCCTCTTTTTTTCTTTTCTCTCTTCTCCTTATAGGGCCCCATCCACTTGCATATATACGGAGGAAATAAAATTATCTTTTATTTGTAGGAAAACATTATATATATATATATATATATATAGGGGAAAACATTTCTCAAGCTGCTTGAGATAATGTTCTCTCCGGCTAAGTGAAACTACGTCGTTTTGAATTCAGATTTCAAGTAAAATAATAATTTTGTTATTCCATCTCATCCCTCTTAGTCGATCACTGAGCTCTTCATCCCCAATCTGAACCACGTTGAAGAGGGCTGATAATGGGTTGGAAGAATAACAGAGCGTTGATAATGGTCGATCAGAGCACACTTCTCTTCTGTCGTCTTTGTCGATTCATATTTAAAAAAAAAATTCCAAAAAGTCTTGCTAGTGGGTGCCCCAATTTGCGAAACCTATAGGTTATCGATGCTGACTGAGGTGAGTTTGTTGCTTGCACCATAGGCGAGGATTGCTAATAATGGGTTTGTTATCACATTTTAAATTGCTCCCTTCTCAGAAAACCTATATTCATACTCTGAACAATTTTCTCGCCAATCGATTTTCTGTGATTTATTGATTTTAGAAGCTGAAGTGGCTATTCGAGGTCGTTGTGATTTTGTTGAAATGTCGGAAAGCACAGACTTGAGAAGCGATTGAAAGTTTCACAGATTTAAAAAAATTGTTATAAAGCTTGAAACCATGGCTGATAGGATCAGCAATTTACCGGACGACTACATTGACTTTTTTAAAACTTGGATTTCTCGTGGAGCTTCTTTCTGGATGTCCAGTTCTGGAGGATTTGGAAGCAAAGAGTTTGTGTTTTAAGAACTCTTTAATTGAAGGAGAATTTAAAAGGCTACCCAAGTTGGTCTGAATAAATACTTGTAAATTCCTTTTGAAAAACTTTGTGTAGCAATTAATGATGTAGAGTTTCTACACATAGATGGGGTACTGAAAATGTGATTTTTTTTATGTATATTACTAATGTAGAGTTCTGGAGGATTTTCATCAATTTTGTATCATAAGCAATCTTGCAAGGAAGAGGTCCTGCAGTGTTCTAAATTGTAAGGTTTATATAATTCATAATATGATGTAGGCCAATCAGTGTTTGGCAATTCCTCCATGAAATATAGATTTTCAAGTTGTATGCGGAGCATTCAGGGCATGAGCTTTAGCCGTTGGAAGCAACAAATATTAATAAAAAATGATAAGACATTAATGATAAGACATTAAAGATTGAGTAACAGATTTTTAACCCCAATCGAAATTGCAATTATCTGTTGAATAAATTTTACAGGCACCTTCGCTAGAAGATCTGCTCTTAGCCTCTAACTGAACTTAACTGGGAATTAAACTCTAAATGTGGAAAAGTTGTATTTCATTACAGGGCTAATTTTATACGGCCAAAGAAAAATAAGATTGTGTTAAATGTAAAAGCGACCGAACCGAATAGAGCAATTAAATATTTATTAGTTTAGGTTGCAAGAGTTGCTAGTACTGCATTGCTTATATAAATTGAGCGTGGGGCTTCATCAAAAACAAGGAGTGAGCATGCTTATACAGAGTCTGCCTAACTTCTCTATATTGGAATCATCATTCATTGACAAGAAAATTAAATTTTGGAAGCAAAAAAATTTATTTCTGACTTGTCCTTTCAGGTTGTTTCCCACTGCATTGACAAGGAAAAAGAAAAGAAGGGTACAACATGATCCCTATTGATATCTAGTTCCTTCTACACCGTTATTCTCCATCCATTAATCTTCAGTAACTTCCACAGCAACTACTTTAATAGCTGAGGTAGCCATTAGGAGAACTCATCTCATCTTTGACTCATCCCCATTTCTTTCCCTCCATACCATCTGCTAAATAAAAGAATGCAAATGAATTATCAAAACCAAAAATTAGAATTATGTTGGGCTATATAAGTCATAGCAAGTAAAAAAAAATTCTAGAGAATCAAGCCAAGTAAAATGGTCTTAGCTATGCCTTCTAACAAAGTGTTTTAGCTATGCCTTCTAACAAAGTGTAAAAGAGATTCAAATAAAAAGAAGAGAATCAAGCCAAGTACCTCAAAATAAGTTGCAGAGAAACCTTGGGAATAATTTAGCATGCTCCCTGTCGAAGTTTGTCAGTTGGTCCCAGTAAAAGTAGGAATTACACAGTTTCAAATAATAGAGTTCAAAAGTGCACTACACCGGCTACAACAAAAAATTAAAAGCCATAATAGAAAAATATATAAAGTAAGGTGTACACAATTTCAAATAAATTGAATAAGTTGCTGCAACTTCTGCTCTCCAACACAGCTCCTAAAAATTTGCTGCAAATATGAAAAAAAGTAATAAATACAAGTATAAGATTGACATGATATATTTAAAATAAATAAATTAGAGCATACCAAAATGAAACCATGGAAATATGTGCAAAACTAGTATTCCTTTTGCGTCTCTCTTGCAACGTCCATCTACAAGTGAAACTTAATAAAATTTTCATCAAGTTTAAATAGGAAAACACATATATTAACTTCACACATACCTTTAGCTTCTGACAACCAGTTTTATAATGACCTTTTCCTTGACAATAACTACAAGTCCTTTGTTGTTTAGTGGACATTTCCACGCTCGATTTTATACGTGAAGCAACCCTTGGACGTCCCTTAGTTTTTACTAGTTGAGTGGGATCATGCACATCATTAATGAGTGAAACTTGAGAAACAATATTAGGAATTGGTGAAGGAACGATTTCGAGAACCAGTTCATCTTCAGTTCTCTTTTTCTTTCTTTCCAATTGTTGTTGTAGAAATTCAGCAACCATATCATCAAGTCTTCTAATCTCAGAAATAGAATCACTTGCTTCAGAAACAGCCATAGTGAATTTAGATTGAACTGACCACAAAGACCATGCACTAACTTCATTAGTTGTTGTTCCAACATGAATGCCGATGAAATTTTCAATCCTATAGCTTGCATCCATTGTCCATCTAGACAAAATATATTTCTCAGGAAGGGTTGTTATTTGTTTCTTCTTCATGATGTAAAGAATATGTTTGCACAAAATCCCCATAGTCTCAAATTTTGAGCAAGAACAATGAGCTGTGAACGTTTCTTTCAAATGGTAGTCGACAATTGCCCACCACTTTTTATCAACTTCACGAGATCCCACTTGGTACTTAATACAATTTTCGTTTGTTGAAATCTTTTCATGAAAATAATCACCAATGGCAGCCTTCCACTCTTTTTTGAAGATCTCAAACATTTTTCTTGTGTAGCGATCTCCAGTTATTGCTTCGATTGGGTGAGCAGTCTCCAAAATTGCTTTGGTATTTCTAGTTTTGAAATCTTCATCTTCTTCTGCATCTCTCCTAGACTTGATTGCTTTTTCATATTGGATAACAAAGTCATTTAGCATTGTGTTAGAGTTGACATATCCATCAAAAAATGAATTGATACTCTCACTTCGACCACTTGTGGTCATTCCGGCAAAAAATGTATCTTTCAAATATGCCTTTGCCCAATGATGACGTAAAGTATACATGTTAGCCAACCAACTACTTGCTTTAATATCATATTTAGTTTTTAATGCTTCCCAATTGCCTTCAAACTCATCAACGTTTTGACTCTTATACCACTCACGGAAGTCAACATCAAAACTATCTTTGAATTGTGCGCGAAGTGCTTGACTATGCTCCATAACATGTTTTTTCAGGTGCCATGCGCAATAGCGATGTCGAGCTCCTGGAAATATCTTGGCAATTGCTTGTCCCATAGCTCTGTCTTGATCAGTTATAATAACAACCAGAGACCTATCAAACATACATGTCCGAAACTGTTCAAACAACCAAGTAAAAGTTTCTTCTGTTTCATCTTCTAACAAAGCGGCAGCAAATAAAATTGATTGCCCATGGTGATTAACACCTACAAAAGGGGCAAAAAGAAACTTGAACTTGTTTGTTCTGTAAGTCACATCAAACACAACGACTTCACCAAATTGAGCATATGCAGCTCTCGACCTACCATCTGCCCAAAAGACACTTCATAATGTACCATCTTCCGCTAGATGCATATCAAAATAAAAATCTCTATCAGTAACAAACTTCCTTTGAAAGTGTTTGACAATGCCCTGGCATTCTTGCCCAACATTATTCTTTCTCTGGCTTTATATAATAGTGCTAATTTGAATTGGAGTAATATTAACTTCTTTGTTCATAGCGTTAACCACCTTTGAGATTTTTGAAGATGTTAAACCCTCCTGATAAAGCTTAGAAACCAGCGACTTGGCAATGCCTGAGCGTCGTAAATCATTATGAGAAGAAAACTTCTTCACCTTTGAAGGAGTGTTAATCAATGGATGGTTGTGTGTATCATTGAATTTTTCCACTTCCCATGATCCATCAACCAACTTTATTTGTAACATCGCTAAACAATTAGTCCTTGTTTCCCTTCGCCTTTTGACATTGCCAACATCAACTCTTTTATCATCAAGTCTTTTCACACCTTGCTTTGAGCATACATAATTCCACCTAAATGGTTGTTGTGTTTTAGTATTCCTGTTACACCACTGCTTACGTATTCCAAATCCTTTACTTTCTGCATAATCATTGTAAAAGTCGTAAGCTTCTTCTGTTGTCTTAAAGACTTTACCTAAAATAGGGGAATACATGAATCTACTATCATCAACTTCCACAATTTCATGTATGTTATCTTCCCTACAATCACCATCTTTGTCTTCCATAGTTTCACATTGATCATATTCCCCAAAATTATCATTGTCTTTCTCCAAATCAACAACATTATCACAATATATTATACTACCATTCAAGTCAATGTCTTCAATAGTTGTTATTTGTGAGTGATCCATCTTGAATATATGAAAAAATTTGAAAAATAGTTAGTCATACACTCTTACATAGGCATACTGAATATCATGTTAAAAAATCAAGTAACAGTTAATCATTTACCCGATCATTAAAACGTGCAACCAAAACAGCAAATGATCCCTGATATAAACTCCAGTATTACTCCCTGCATAATTTTCTTATGTGTATAAGTATAGATTAAAACCAAGAAAGTAACTGGGTATGAAGTAATATCTAAGAACCGATAACCATAATTTTCAAGCATAAGCAAGAGCTGTTGCAATATTATGACAGTAATTCATTTCTGCCATTCGAGCCTTTGACTTTATGAAGTTTTATAGCATCGACCTAAATTTAAATTCACCCAACAACTTATTCCAAAATTGGATGACCTTTTTTCGTCCTGAGCTGGTGATTAATAAATGGGGTTTTTGTGGTTTAAACAATCAATTATTGTAGATTCCGTTTTTTAATAGAATAATAATTGAGCTAGTAAATACAAGAAAGATAATAATATTTGCTGGCAATTGAGATTGTTTGGGTTCTTCTTAATTCTTTAACAGTAATTTTCCATTCATTAGTCATTTATTTGCATTATGTCATTGTCCTTTTGTACTTGAAAGTGCAAATATGACCCAAATATGAAAGGGCGTGATGTTTACGTATCTGACTTCTGCGTTAATATTTTGTTCGCCAACTAAAGATCCGTGCAAATTAAGTGGCATAAGATGTGGTCTAAAAAGTGTGCAGAAGTTAATTTTGTAATTAACAAAAAAACTAGAGAGTAGGATACCAAAGATTAGACGAGGATCCATAAGTCCAAATTAGAGAACAAGATATACTAGTTACGTGCTGAGGACGTTGAAATGACTATTCAAAGGGAACAATTAAAATAAATAAATAAGTAATACACAAGACGAATGCTACAGGGGTAACCTATCTATTCATGCTTAATAAAGGGGTCAATCCTCCATACAAGTTCTAAAGTGCAGATATAAAGTAATTAACTAAAATAAAAAATTGTAAACACTACCATCAACAGCATCATGAGGGGTAGGTGAATGCCCATTCCAAGAAGCTACCAATAATAAAGAGCATAATAGTTCATAAGAAAATGCAGAATAAAATGACTGAAAAAAAGTAAATGAAGGTTCACAAATTAAAAAAAAAAAACATAATTTCAAGAAATGGCATTCTGCCCGAACAATTAACATCGTCTATGATTTCTTATCTTATCATCACTATGAACAAGGATAACTAAAGAACATGATAGATTAGGGCACTGATGAACTAGAATCAAATACCTGTCGTTGGTTGAGCACGGGCGTTGCAGCAAATGGTGAAGAGAGCCGTGAACGTCCAAGAACTGAAAGGGAAAATGATTCAGAGGAAGAATGACCAGCAACAAAGGAGAAGAACGCTCTCTGTTTGGGGATTGGGGATCGGGGATGAAGAGCTCAGTGATCGACTAAGAGGGAATGAGATGGAATAACAAAATTATTATTTTACTTGAAATCTGAATGCAAAACGACGTAGTTTCACTTAGCCGGAGAGAACATTATCTCAAGCAGCTTGAGAAATGTTTTCCCCATATATATATATATATATATATATATATATATATATATATATATAGGAAAAAATGTGTGTCATTTTAAGAGAAAGAAAGAGATAGATAAAGGAGGAGATAGAGTTGACAAAAAAATAAATGTGTGGATCTCACCTCTTTGTAAGAGTGAAAATATATAAGTTGTGTCATTTAAAAGGATAAACATTTCTCCCATATATATATATAAGGTCAGGATCATTTTACACCTATGTAAGTTACACTCTCAATCTTGGCCGTTGATCCCACTTATATCTAAGGGCTTTAATTTTTTAGTAATGTGAGCCATTAAATACAAGTGATTCAATGATCAAGATTGAGTGTAAGACTTCTAACTCTTACACCGGTGTAAGAATATTCTACCCCATATATATATATATATATATATGGAATATGGTATGTGATGTGACTGGATATAGAATTTTGTCCAATCACATATTTTTTAACTATGTACTACGGATAGTACATAGTTATAATATTAAAATTATTTTTTTAACTATGTACTATGGGTAATATACAGTTATAATATTAATATGATTTTACAATATATTCTTTAATATTATAACTATGTAATACTCGTAATACATAGTTAAAAAAAACTTTATATTAGAACTATGTACTACCCGTAATACATAGTTAAAAAATATGTGACTGAACAAAATCTTGTATTAGATGACATGACATTCACTTAACCTATATATATATATATATATATATATATATATATATATATATATATGAGACAGGATCCTTTGACACCAGTGTAAAAAAAAAAGTTTGATACCTCATCTGAGAGCCGTTAGATTAAAAAAAATCAACGATTCTGATTTGTAAGCATGTGATACCATTGATTTTTTTTAATCTAACGGCTCTCAGATGAGGTGTCAAACTTTTCCTTTGACACCGGTGTCAAAGGATCTTGCCTCTATATATATATATATAGAAATGTTATATTTACAAACTTTTTGTTTACAAACTACACTAAGTATGACCGGTCATACTTCTCTCAAGAGTGTATGATCAGTCATACTTAGTGTAATTTGTAAAAAAAAAATTGTGAATGAATCCTTTTCCATATATATATATATTCATTAGTGTCAAAAAGTTTATAGTAAATAATTTTTAATATCTCAAATACGCATTAACTCAATTAAACTCGTTAAATAATATATCAATAAAAAATTAGATGACATTTTTCAATATTAATAGTTCAATAAAATTTAACTTTACATAAATTGATACCATAACTTTCACATAATTAATTATAAATTTATTTCCTTACTTGAACTTTATAATGGAACTCTAAAAATTCAATTTGAGGTTAAAACTAAATAACGGATACGAAGTCATAATGTAAATCACTCACTATTTCAGCTATATAAATTTGCTCTTTGGCCAAAAAAACTGCTATTAGAGAGAGAGAAAAAATGAATATGCGAAGAACAGTTTACTTGGGAAATGGAATTGATCAGTGAGAGATGCAGTAAAACGAAGAACGAAGAATGTAAATTTAAATTATGATTTTTTGGCCGGAAATCTCAATTTTCAAAAATATAATTTTTACATTCAGTTGATGATAATTTCTGTAAATTTAAAATTTAGAAAAATTCAGTTTTCCGGAATTCTTGAAGAATCTCGCGTACCAAACGCCCCTTAAAGAACTGCGTAGGTAATATTAAATGTATTTTTACATATTAACAAAGGGGAATGATTTGTTTATAAACTTTTTTTAAAAAAATTTACAAATTATATTATATTCTCTCGGGAGAACATAGTATAACTAGTGTTCTCCCGAGAAAACATAGTGTAGTTTGTAAATAAAAAAATATGTAAATATAACCTGCCTCATTAACCAAAGGCAATTCTTACCTAAGTTTTTCTTGGGGGTATGAACATATTAAATGTTCATACTTACACTTATATGGTTATGGCTAGCCGGTCTACAGGGGTCTACTACGGCTTAGTTTATATTAGGTTAGGTTTGACCTATTATAAATAGTAAAATAGAATAGGCTAGACTTTAAAAAAACTTATTTAGAAAACAGGCCATAGACTTTTTTTGTACATGTCGGGCCTATAAGCCTACATGCCGGCCTAATATCATATTATTTATTTAAAATATAATAAATAAAATTAGAGTAAATACCCTTTTTGGTCCTCACCAAATTTCATGATTCCCGTTTTAGTCTCTAGCAACTAAAAAGGCCCATCGTGGTCCCTAAGAAATTCAAAATGGACCCATTTAGTTGAAATCGTGATCCCTCACAAATTCAAAAAAGACCCATATTAGTCCCTAAAATGACTAAAATGGGTCCATTTTAAAATTATTAGGGACCACGATGGGCCTTTTTATTTGCTAGGGACTAAAGCGGGCATCGTGAAATTTGCTGAGGACCAAAAATGATATTTACTTATAAAATTATTATTTAATAATTTTGAATAATAAAATAATATTATTTTAGTTATTCATTTAATTGTTGAATGTTTAATAGGCTTAAACAGACTAACAGGCCTAGGCCAAAACTTTTATTTTTTGAATATAGGTCAGACCAGACTTGTAATTTGGAGCCTACACAAGCTAATAAGTCAGGTCATATCCAATATTCTTTACACAAACTTGATTTATTTAAACCAAAGCCTAACACAGCTCATTTACACCCCTAGACTTATGCATGTCTTCATAGTTCTTACGATATACAATTTAATTTCCATTTTTTCTTTTCATCCTCGAATGAAACCCCAATGATAATCAAGATTCACGTGTCTGAAGATAATATATTGAATTGCCCTGCTCGTGAATGTTTGATATAGTAGAAAATACCAATTCTGATTGAATCATTGATTATCTTTTGACGAAGTGGGGTCCAATGATAGCATAGTTCCTATTATCTTAATTTCATAATAAATTGTATCCAAAGAAAAAATCATAATAATTATATGCTTCTTCACCTCAGTCCTTTCCCAATTAAATGGTTTAAATTTTTTACATGAGTCATAAACTTCTATTAATTATAAAGTTTAAGAGAATCAATCCAAGATTACATGATCAGTTTAGGCTACTATTTTAACTAAACTATGTCCACAGAATAATATATGTGTGCGTGTGTTAGGCATGTATTAGTTTCTTGACCAAGTAATTATAGTGTTAGGTATAAAAGATAAATTAATATTCAATGATTCAATGGAGCACATTTTGACAAAGATAATTGGCAGTTATTTGAAGAGCAATATAGAATCATAAGGCCTACTATAAAAATAATAATAATAAGCACTATAAAGTGAAAAATTATTCGATTGTGGAGATTTGAACAAACATTTATTTCCCTTCCTCTAAATTCTTTTAGATTAGGTGTCAAAATTTTGAGAGATATGGTCGGTATTATGTATATTTTATACACGTTTGATTTGCACTTCACATGCTATATATAAAAAAGAAACATAGATCTACATCTATAAAATAAATAATAAACATTTGATAGCAGTGTATAATCAAATAATAAACAGGGGTAATTTTTAACTTCTCTTTTAAACTTTTAAATTTATTCAGAGGTGTTCAAGCGGATTAGGTGGGCTGATAGGTTAATGTATGGACTAAGATAGAGCCATTGATACAGGAAGAAACATGTGATCGGCCTAGGGTGCTTTGTACGTTTTGTCTAGTAGCGGGAAATATTCTTTGATGTTTATAGACCGATCTATCAGTTCAGATAAAAAATTTAAATTCTTTTAAATTAATTATGCATATAATTTTTTTATAGGAAGATAATATTGACAATTTTTATTTTTATTTTTACAAACTTACAAAATACAATATATCTTACCAGTAAGATTTCACTCTAAAGTGTCTTACCGGTAAAACATAATATAGTTTGTAAACAAAAAATTTGTAAATATAACTTTTTCTTTTTTTATAATTTTAATTTCTTTTCTACTAATCTATTTTTTTAAATTCCACCTAAATCAACTATGTATATATTTCTTGTAATTTTAATTTATTTTTCTTTTGACTATTTTTCTTTTAATTTATACTTTTTAAAATTTTATCTAAACTTAACATATTCACGTAATTTACAGAATACTTTCTAATTTAATGTGCATGCAACCTAAAGTCCTAAACAAATAAGTACCTACCAAAATAGACTCTTCCTTTTGAATTTTGACTGGTAAGAGAAATATTCTATGTCCGAAATATTGCCTCTTATCTCTTTATCTGTCATTTTGTTTTGTCTGTTGAACAAGTTATTATTTTTAATACGATAGTTTAAAACTTCTCTTAATTCAAACTTTAGTTATAAAATATTATTGGGGACATTGCAGTAAAGAAATTTTAGAATTATCCAGTGATTATTTCAGAACAGTTTAACTTTAAATATATTATTTTACAAGTTCAAGTCTTGAAATATTTATCGTGATACTGTGAGATGATTAAGTCTAAACCATTAATTAATAATTTATTGTTAGATATAATATTTAAATTTCTTGGTAAGAGGATTCAATTTTTAAAAACTAAATTTTAACAAATTTTTTCAAATAATAGTATAATTCATTTATTATTAATGATTAAGATGAAAAATATCATTTTAAATCGCTTTTGGTAATTGGACACAAACTTTTAGATAATTTTTGTTTCTTCCTTTTAGAAAATTCTTTGGACACTAAGTCAAGGTTTTATCTACACACTCTCTCGGTTACTGTTAGATAATCATCAAATACGTGAATCAACGGGATAAGATGTTGTTCTAATTTGATTAGTGATTTTGAGCTTGAGTCTTAAATATGCAGTAGTGTTAAAAATTTAGAGGGGAGAAATTTATTGCCCTTATAGCTCGAATGATTTCTGATTTTAGATTAAAAGCTTAATAATGAAATTTTGTTCTTGGGCGGGAAAAAGGTTGAGGGATAAAGCTTGTACTTAGCCCAAAAAATATGAAAAAAAAAATTAAAAAGCGTATGATATCTTATTTGATTTCAAAATTATATTTTTTTATTTTAGTGCAAATTTCACACATTTGTTCATCTTCTGAGGAGTTAGCCATTAAGCAAATTGATAACTATATCTTTAATTAGACATTCTAGTCATATTACATATCGAATACAAAACAACAAATTAACAAGACATCTAATGGTTAGCCAATAATATCGTTGACGCTAAACAATAGGAAAGCGAAGGACGATTGATAGAGAGTGTGAGATAAAAAGCCTTGACCCATTAGTGTGTCCAATCACACCAAGTGATGAGCCCCACAAAGAGAGGATAGAAAGATGGGCGTGTTGGGGTTTTGTCTACACTAAAAGTTGACACTAGAAGACACAAAATCACAAGTGTCTTCCTACCAGGGTCCTTTCGTGTCTTGATTGGATTGGCATCCACAGTATATTCCTGGACATCCACTTAATAATATGCTCATACTCAGTCCTATTTATCTGCTCTAATTGGTTGAAAAGGTGCCTTAAGGGGTTGGAGTGGAAAAGTTTGTCTCTTTCGGTTATTGTAGACCCCTTAGAATTGAAAGATGAAATGATAGAACCAACATACGTACACCCTTCTTTCTAAGGGCTTATCCTTATTCTATGTTCATGGAATCAACCCTATAAAAGAATTGATGGCCAATTGTATAATTTTGTTTTGATGGTTAACATAAATATATAAATATGGTATACGTGAGTGCTTTTATAGGCCCTCTGTTCCCTATGATTTGGAACATATAAGTGGAACCATTTCCCGATTTTACAATAGCTTTTCGCAGTAGATAATTGACTAAGTATGCTTGTTGATTAATTATAGAAAAAGAGTAACGTGTGCCATTTCTTGTTACTCTCCTTTCTTGTTTCGTTCTTCCGAAAGTGTTGGCTGTTTAAGTTTGGACGAAATCTACATTTGGGAATTCAAAGAGCAAGGAAACCTTTTTATTATGCTAGTTTGAAGAGCGACTTCAGTTATTTGAAAGTGCAATTATTAAAGGTTCCAGCAAATTAATTCAAAGCACAGTTGTATGTGGAATTTCGAATTTTGCATATTTGTCGACCATAAGAGCATTTTATAAGATAGAAAAAACAATGCTAAATGCATGTTAACTCTTTTAGTCCACAGGGCTAGATAGTTATATATGTTGAGTAATCCAAATGAGAATCATTGGAAAGCTATGGTAAGAGTTTTGGGATACTTGAAGTATACTCAGAATTATGCTTTGCATTACGAGAAATACCCCGCGGTTATAGAAGGGTATTGTGATGCAAATTGGATCACCGGCTCTAATGACACTAGATCCACAAGTGGATATGTGTTCACCTTTGGTGGAGGTGTTGTGTCTTGGAAATCGTCCAAGCAAACCTGCATTGCAAGGTCAACCATGGAAGCAGAATTTATTGCTTTAGATAAGGCCGGTGAAGAAGCCGAATGGCTTCATAATTTTATTGAGGATATTCCTAATTGGCCAAGACCGGTCCCAGCCGTATGCATACATTGTGATAGCCAAGTAGCTATTGGAAGGGCCAAGAACGTCATGTATAACGGTAAGTCTAGACACATACGTCGTAGACATGATACCGTAAGACAACTACTCTCGAATGGAATCATTTCAATTGACTATGTTAAGTCTAAGGAGAACATAGCGGATCCGTTAACCAAAGGGATTCCTAGAGAGTTGGTCGAAAATTTGTCGAAAGGAATGGGTTTAAGGCCTATCAATTGTTGAGCATTGCGGTAACTCTACCTAGAAGAGTGGAGATCCCATGAACTAGGTTCAAAGAGACAACTAAATGATGGTCGACTGTTCAAACATTGTGGAGTTTTTAAACTCATACTCATTCCTGAGACAAGACAGTGTATTTATGAAGGTAAGCACTTAGGCTTTTAATGATTTATTAATCTGTTGTGTTCAGATGATGTATAAGTCAGTTACATCACACGAAATCACCTATGTGAGTGTGAAGTGAGGGCCGCTTCTCTGAGAATTTTTCAAAGGCCAATTCTCTAAAACACTCGCAGAACCAGACAGGTGTCCCACGGCCAAAATGGGCGCAACAAAGGACCAACAATGCTAGAGAAGCAATTGTGTGACTCCTATTGTCTAGGTATACACTAAAGGTTGACGGTCCAAGTCGACCTAGACCACCGATTGACCGAGTATATCCGATAGGTTTCCACTAGAGAAGGTTCAAAGGTAACTCCACCTATCTCGATTCAGTTGTTTCTCGTTGAGGAAATTACACTTTGCATTTATACTCTTGTGCATTTTTTTCACGATGATTTGACTTCTTATCCATGTGAGGGATTGTTGGAATTTATATATATATATATATATTGTATAGACAATCTATTGGTTATGAATAAGAAGTTTGGTAGTGAAAAGGTGTGCCTTTTCGTCGATAAACAGATGTATCTTTTCATCTTAGAGGATGTGTTGTTTCATCCTAACGGACATGTTGTTTCATCCTAACAGACATGTTGTTTCATCCTTGAATGGGTGTCTTTTCGTGTTGAACGAATGTGTCTTTTCGTGTCGAACGAATATGTCTTTTCGTGTCCAACGGATGTGTTGTTTCGTCGTCGAATATGTGCCTTTTGAAACGTGACTTTACGTTGTCTATAAATTGACACTGACACCTTCAGAAAATGGATCCAATTTTCTGCACTGAAACTCTGCCGGAATTTTTCTCCTTCCGGTTTTGCATATTCCTTTTCATACTCCGGTGTGACTTCCTCTGACATATTGTTGTGTTCGTTTGGGCTGTTGATTGGTAGTGCCGCCATTCTTCAGACGAAATCCGTTCTATCCTGGGAGACAAGTGTCCATCAATCTTGGGCATCAGTGAGGGGGCAAATTGTCTTAAGGAGACACGTTCTGTGGGCTCGAATTTTATTCCTCTGATACTGCATTTTTCATTCTTCTGATTCTGTTTGTTTCATACATATCAAGTTAGTCTGTTTTTAATATTTTTAATTGCACAGTGATAATTCTGATCATCTACCTCCTCTGCTTTATACAAGGGTTCAAATCTATTAGTGATATAATATCACCCACTGTCTTCAATAACAATATATATTTAAGGCTATCTGAGTTCTCGCTAGTGATATCACTAGGGAAAAAAATGATCTCTTGTCAGTGACGATCTAGAAAAAATTATTTATGTCCGCATATTTAATGATGGGATTCAAGGGTAGCGTCTCCGAAATTTTTTTTAAAGAAAAATTTAAATATATTAAAAAACAAAAAACATAAATAAGAAAAGAAAAAAGCTTCAACTTAACATAAAAAAATTATTCTCAACACCTTTTTTTTTAATCAAGTTGATTTGCTATATGGTATCACAAAATATCCAATAAAATATATAACATCTCATTCCATCCCACCATATTCCATTCATTTATATTCCATCCCTTATTATATATCCAATCAAAACTCAATCTAACCAAATCATGCTTTACTATGTTTTTAAAAAAAAAAAATAGGTCCGCTACTGTCTCTTGTGATATATATATATATATATATATATGAGAAATGGATCATCTCACGTAATATGAATTAGTTTTTTACATAGTATCAAAGTCTCGATGTCACGGGTTCGATCCTCATCGGTCCCATTTAATTGATAATTAATTAAATTTTGCGAAGTTTCTTGGTATAGTTAAGTGAGCCAGTGCATTATTCATCCTTCAAGTCTAGTCACGTTTAGATCCCTCAACACTGCCATATTCATGCAAGAGGCAACTCTCCTAATTATTAATTTGTTTAATGTGAGCAAGTAATTAATATAAGTAAATTATATACTATATATGACTAATATAAAAGACATATCATTGATCAAATCATATGAAGAACTTTAGTTGTCAAAATTTATATTAAGGGGTTTCTTCTATTGTTCGGTGCCCTATAGTTTTAATTATTATATTCGGCATCTAATTTCATCTAATAATTATCATTCTGCATTTAGTTTCCCCTAACTTAACAACAACAAAATATAATCGGGCAAAAGAACCAAACCCCAAGTGATAACACGGAATTTGTCTTCGATCAATAGTCTCTTACAATTATGTCCTGAATACAGTTGATATTATGATAATATATACTAACACTTCAAAAAATAAAATAAAGAGAGTTTCGATGTGACACTTCAAACGACTTCCCTTGTGTTCACACTCTTAATAGAATGTTTGACACTTGTAAGATATTTCTAATAGCTTAACATGATAGTTTCTGAAAGGTGCTAGCATGGTTCTACATGATTTTTTTTCTTGCCCCATTAAGTGGGTGACATGACCCATTTGGTCTCTGCACGACAAACTGAAGAAGGTAAATATTATTGGCTATAAATCTGACCACTCCAAGTGGCATGTTTTCTTGTAAAAGTCTTCACCCTATATGGAGTGGGCCAATGGGTTTCTATTTTTTGCTTTTCAAAGACTCTTAGTCTTAGACTTCACTCCATTACTCATGAACAGAACTTAACATTATATGGCAAATTGGCTCCAATACAAGCAGGCCACTTGTTCACTGTTTGATGCACCCCAAGTTTATGTCCACACTATACTTTAAACACTTCCAATTCCAACTTTTCCCTTTCCTACCCAACAAAACTTTCTACAGCTAATTTTGCAGCTTTTGGTTATGTGGTTTGTGGAGTACCTCACTAATTTATTAGAATTATTCATGGGATTAATGTTTTTCTAAGAGATAATTTTATTTTATATTCACATAAAAATATACGGGTCTATATAAAATTATATGAAGAGAAAAAAAAAATGATATCATATATTTATATATACGTGTATGAGATAAAATTATTTCTTAAATATTTTTTTTTGATAAATCACATGTATTTTCTACGAAAAACAATCTTCGAGGCTGGTCGATGATTAAAGCTTTAGATCCCTTCCGAAGATAGTACTGAGAAAGGTTAAATACATACGCAAACTCTCATCCTACCCGTTTAAATCTCATATATCAACTAAACTACCATAATTTAATTTATTTCTTAAACATTAATTTCATTATTCATAGCTCACACATTGCTAAAAAGTCAAAGAGCCAAACTTGTTATATGGGTAAAAAGAAGTGTGGGCCCCCAGACAAAAAGTGAACATGAAAATGGGCCCACCCAAGGTCAAGCCCACTTGGCCTTTCGTTATAGACTTAGTGTCAGTGCGTTACCCCTCTCCAGCAAACCCGTCTCCGTGCATCATTCCATCGTACTAACACCCCATTGCCCCAATTATGTGGGAGCAAAATCATTGAATTTCCCCTTTGCTTTGAATTTTTTGTCCAGATTTTTATTTCCATTTTTTATTATTAGGGTCAACTTCCCAAACTTTTTTGAATTGTAAATAAATACTCAATGCTACTCGTTATCGAGTGTTATGATGTATTAGAGAAATATATTACAAAATTATTAAGTGGGTTTTTTGTTTAACATCTTTAATTGTTGAGTTGAAATTGTTACTTTATATAACAGTATTTGATTGGTCAATTAT
Source organism: Gastrolobium bilobum (assembly GCF_033153095.1). Taxonomy (NCBI): domain Eukaryota; kingdom Viridiplantae; phylum Streptophyta; class Magnoliopsida; order Fabales; family Fabaceae; genus Gastrolobium; species Gastrolobium bilobum. The sequence goes on along the minus strand of NW_026895395.1, from coordinate 124,233 downwards.
TTTCAGGTACTTATTTAATTTCTTTTATTTTTGTCATAGTTAACTGTTGAAACATTTTATTGAATTGATAAAATATCTAAAATATCTGTCAATTATATCGAGAACTAAAATATAATATTAATGTCTATTCTCATCTTTATTTTAGCGTGAAGGTTTTTTAAAACCTTTATTATGTTTTTGGAATCCCAAAAATAAAGTAGTTCAATGTAAGCTTGTTTAGACTTACTTTAATTAAGTTTATTTATAAATGATGTATGTTGTATTTGAGGATTTTTAAATCATATATTTTGGTAGAGTAAAGCTATACAGTGTGCTTGCTGAAAAAAGAAGAAGCTACAAAGCGAAAAAATTATATGATATAATTCAGTCAGAATTTACCAAGATTTAGAGTAATGGTTTGATAAGTCAAAGTTAAAAGAATTGCTCATTTATCTAACTGTGTCAGTGACAAATGATGGCAACTCATTTTCATAAAAATCTTGGTAAAAAATTCTAACTGCTTAGTATTTTCTTTCCTAGGACATTGTAAATTATTTTAACTCCAATTAATTACTTTTAGCTTTTATAATTAGTGTTCATTTCAACGTTTATATTAGAATTCAAACAGAGGATTTTAATTTCAAATCTAATTATCTCATAATTAAAATTGGAGGAGATTTAGTTAGTATCTCTTACTATCACATCTTAACCGTTGATTTCTGTCAATTTAATGGTTGTAATTTATTGGGTCATACTTATAAATTAATTATTAATTTTCAATAACTTATAATCGTTAGATTGAATGAAATCAACGGTTAAGATCTAGTAATCAGAGGTAGTAAGAAAAAGAGATAGTAAGTATAACCTCTCCCATTAAAATTTATTTATAATTTTATATTTTGGTTTCTTAAATAATTAAGATTTAAATTTTTAATTATATATTTAATTCTGATTTTATTATTTAAATGTATGATCTGGAAATTTGAAAATTTATTTATTAATAAGAAAATATTATATAACAATTACAAAAACCACACACACATATATGTATATTATAAATATGAGTATATGAATATAATTTTAATAAAACAATTATATGATAAATTATTTAGAAATATGATTTCAATAATAATATTTTATAAATATATTAATCACATTTTAATTTTTTTTTGTGAAGTATAATTTTGTTTAACTTATTTTCCCATAAAAGTAAAAAATTATTGGAGAGAGAGATGAACAGTTTTATGAAGTTCAAATGACAAGTAGCATGTTTTCCATAATTAAAGATTTACTATCAATATAGATCTGATAGAACTTGAATCAAATTAAATTAAATTGGATAAAAAATTTAATAAAAATTTTGTGTTAGTTAGGTTTCAATTCCACAAAATTGGTTTGTGGAATTATACTTTTAATTCTAAATGATATTATAAACATAAATACTAAGATTAAGAGGTCCAATCTCAATATGAAACTGTAGTTCTATATGCCTAATTTCAAACACAAAATGGGACCTTCTTATATTTAAAATAAAGGGTTAAGGAATATAAAAGAGTTTATTTTTTTTACCCCATATTGGTAAATGGGATAGAAAAAAATATTGTATTTTGATGTACAACAAAAAAATGTTACACCCCGTTACGTACCGGTATATTAATATTGCATAGTATTAAGCCCAACAGAATAATTAAATTAAATTACTTCTTAAATCATATCTTGAATAAAATATACATAAAATTTAATTATACATTAGTCGGGAATTGAGTTCATTATTACCTCTGAAAGGGAATATATTACATCATATCTAAACTGACAAGAAATATTTTTATTTCATCAATCTCTCCACTGATCTCCGTATAATCTTCAAAGTCTTTTAACCTGAGTACTTTACTCTACTCCAAAACTACACAAATTGGCCTATTTATTCTCTGGAAAGATTAGCATAAATAAACAAACACATGTGAGATAAATCTCAGTAATATTGAAGTTTTCGAACTATAATCATTCGGTCGTTTTAGTGCAAAATATTGTTCTCTCAAAATATGTTTATAATAAGAAAATAATATCATGAATAATAAATATAAGCCCAGACATTTTTGGGTTATTTATTCAAACATACCCAAACCTTTGTCGGTTCTACTTAAACCTTTGTGGGTTCTACTACATTCAAACATATCCAAATCTTTATGAGTTTCTGCATACAAACATATAAAGGAACGTGTAGCCTTTAACTGAAATAATTAATGCTCAATTCTGTGAGCGCCCAAATTCTGTGAGTTCTGTATATGAAGTGTCCTACCCTATAATTATCTGATCCCAAACCTCTGTGGGTCAGTCACATCATAATCATTCAGTAAAAGATTACGTATTCTATTACACGTAGGACATCTAATAGAGTGAGACAACACTCTGTGAGACTCCAAGACTTTGTAGCTTGAGTTAAAGAAAGTCAAGTGTATAGTTAGTTAGTGAACCTGAGTTAGTTACAAATTAGTAGTGTGTATCAGGGTATAAAAGGCACATTGATTGTAACATTGTTTTTTACACAAATAAAAAAAAAGTCTATGTTCATTCTTTACTTTCCCTTTTCCTGTTAGGTCAACACCTAACAATTGGTGCTTTCATCCTAGAATTCACGATGCGTCCACAAGATTTGGCAGAAGAAATTTTTGCATTGCAACAACGGGTCGAGCATGATAAGGAGGAGAATCTTGCTTTTTAGACTCGGGTTGATCAACGATTTGTTGAGAGTTGCGTGGAAAGTCAAGCTCAGTTTGCAACTTTAACAACACAACTTCAACAGTTGCATGAAGCGGTGCTGGGACGAGAAGATCGTGTTCGTCGTGATCCCCAACCTCCTAATCACGTTCGCGCAGAAATCGATTCCAGAAACCTAACCAAAGCGATTCGGTTAGAAATCCCTATTTTTACTGGTGTGGATCCTTACAATTGGATCTTTCGTACGGAACTATTTTTTGTCCTTCAACAAGTTCTAGAAGAGTTTAAGGTACCAATTGCTGGTTTGCGCATGGATGGTTCGGCTGCAGCATGGTACTAGTGGATGTATAGTAGCGGTTTGGTTCGTTATTCGGGAAGTTTGACAAGAGCCCTGCGTGAGCGGTTTGGAGCTTCTGCTTATACGAATCTAAAAGGAGTGTTGTCAAAATTGACACAGACCGCAGCATTGCGTGATTACATTCAGCAATTCGAGGTATTAATTAATCAAGTACCTGGTCTTGATGATGATTTGTACATGAGCTTCTTTATTTCTGGGTTACAATCGGAACTCAAAAGTGCTGTTCAACTTCGTTCACCCGTGAGTTTACACCAAGCTATGCAGTATGCATTAGCCTATGATGATCATCATATGGAGCTTCGAACTTCTTTCTCTTCTAGTGGTAAAAAATTCTTTTCGAAGTTTTCTTCTTCAACTCCAGAGGTTCCAATATCTTCTGCGACTAACACATCAGTTCCCTCAAGTACAACTTCTGCCCTTCCTGTGCCTCAACCTGGTCCCTCCAACCCCAAATTGGCATTACCTACCCCACCAACAATGCGGAAATTTTCACATGCAGATTTACACAAGAAACGGGAATTGGGAAAATGCTATTATTGTGATGAGAAGTGGACAGCTAAACACAGGTGCAAGAATAAATTGCTATTGATGGTGGGAGATTTTAATAATCCACCTAAAGAATTGGACGAGGAAGAAGAAATTGTATGGCAATCCGAAGATTTCACAAAGGTGACACAGGATGGTGCTTTGCATACACTTGATGATCACTCAGGTACACGTTCCTTACTGTTTCCCTCTATCATTAGGAATTGTGAGGTGGCTGCGATGGTTGATTCAGGGAGTACTCATAACTTCATTCAAAGGGAATTAGCTGGTGTTTTAAGGTTACCAATAACTCGTGCTAAGAAATTACGTGTTTTCATGGGAAATGGAGAATTTTTGCTGACTGACAAGAAGTGCCTTAGTGTAAACATTAATCTACAGGGTCATGATTTTTTAATTGATTTTTGGGGTGCTGGAGTTGGTTGATCTTAGCATAATTTTGGGAATGCCTTGGCTATAGCAGCTGGGTAAGGTCACACATGATTATGTGGAACCTTCAATGGAGTTTCAATGGCGCGGTAAACAGGTAGTTTTGCATGGTGTTAACCAACATGGGAAGTCTGGAGCAACCAGGCCTGTTTGTGATGCACAGATATCTCGTTGCAATGTCTTAGAATGGAAACCAGTAAAGGAACAGTCATCAACAGACTCAGAATTGTCTACAATTAAGGACAAGGTACCTGAAGAGCTTTGGCCGATCCTAGTGCAATACCAAGCTATATTTCAGATTCCTAGTGAGCTTCCTCCATTCAGGGGAATAGATCATGCTATCCATTTGGAGGAGGGATCAAAATCGGTAAATGTTAGACCTTACTGATATGCCTACCATCAGAAATCTGAGATAGAAAGGCAAGTTTCTGATCTACTGCCGACAGGTTTTATCCAACATTCTCGAAGTTCTTTTTCTTCACCTATGCTTTTGGTACGGAAGCAGGATAATACATGGCGAATGTGCATCGATTATAGGGCCTTGAATGCCATCACCATCAAGGATAGATTTCCAATACCTATTATCGATGAATTTCTGGATGAATTGGGGGGAGCTGCAGTCTTTAGCAAGCTTGATTTACGGGCTGGATATCATCAAATCTGAGTCTTGCCTCAAGACATTCGAAAAACAGCATTTAGGACTCATGAGGGCCACTATGAGTTCCTAGTGATGCCGTTTGGTTTAACAAACGCTTCGGCAACCTTTCAAGCCGTGATGAACCACCTGTTTAGACCCTACTTACGCAGATGTATTATTGTCTTCTTTGATGATATACTGGTCTTCAGTAAAACAGTGGAGGAACACATTCTGCACTTGGAAATTGCTCTAGACTGTTTACAAATGCACAAATTTTTTTTGAAGGCTTCAAAATGCTCCTTTGGTGCATCATCTATTGAGTATTTGGGTCATGTAGTGTCTAATCAAGGGGTGCATGCTGACATAAAGAAGATTCAGGCGATGGTTGAATGGCCTCTACCTCAAAATCTAAAGCAACTGAGGGGATTTCTTGGCCTTACCGGATACTATAGGTGTTTTGTGAGGAATTATGCCATGATAGCCAATCCATTAACAGATTTGTTGAAGTCATCAGTGGGGTTCCAATGGACAGAGGAGGCTTCTCAAGCTTTTCAAAAATTAAAAGATGCAATGACTCATACTCCAATACTCACCTTACCTGACTTTGCTCTACTTTTTGTCATAGAGACTGATGCTTCTAACAGCGGGGTTGGGGCAGTGCTGTTACAACGTGAACGACCCCTAGCCTTTTTTAGTAAAAAGCTAAATTCAAGGATGACCAAAGCCTCAACTTATGTACGTGAACTCTATGCCATCACCACTGCTGTTAAAAGGAGGAGGCAGTATTTGCTAGGATCAACCTTGGTGATAAAGACAGAACATAAAAGCTTGAAGGAGTTGATGAATCAGACAATACAAACTATGGAGCAACAAAAGTACTTATGTAAATTGCTTGGTTATGATTTTTCTATTGAATATAAGGCTGGTAGCAGTAATGTAGTAGCAGATGCATTGTCAAGAGTTTATGAAGATGGCATGGTGAATGTTCTATTTTCAGAACCAGTTTTCAATATTTTGCAAGAAATTAAAAAGCAAAATATGGAGGATCTTTACTTGTTGCAGTGGTATGAGAAGTTAAGGAGCAGTCCAAATGAGCACAATCATGTGACAGTGAGGGATGGGGTTCTGTTTTACAATAACAGATTTTTGCTCAGTCCTTCTTCACCTTTGATTCCCAAATTAGTCCATGAGGCTCATTCCACACCAGTTGGTGGGCACGCGGGTGTGTTACGCACTTTTTTGAGGCTTAGTGCCACTTTTTATTGGTGTTCCATGAGGAAAGATGTAAAGCAATTTGTAAGGGAGTGCCTTGTCTGCCAACAGGTTAAGTATGAGACTTGTAAACCAAGTGGGTTGCTGCAGCCATTGTCCATTCCTGAAGGCATATTTGAAGACTTATCAATGGATTTCATTGTTGCATTACCTGTATCAAAAGGGTATACTACCATTGTTGTTATCGTGGATAGGCTTTCCAAATTTTCTTATTTTGGTCCTCTGCCTCGTTCATTTACAGCTGTTGTAGTAGCCAAGTTGTTCTGTGAGTTAGTTGTTTATACCCCTGGACTTCCTCGTTCCATTGTGACAGATAGGGATCCAATTTTTGTCAGTCAATTTTGGTCACAATTGTTCAAATTAAGTGGGACTTCTTTACACACTAGCTCGGCCTATCATCCACAATCGGATGGCCAAACTAAGGTAACAAACCGATACCTTGAACAATATCTTAGATCATTTTGTCATGAGAAGCCACAATGTTGTTCTGGATTGCTTGGTTGGGCTCAGTTCCATTATAACACCAATGTACATTCAAGCATTGGGATGAGTCCTTTTGAAGCAGTATTTGGTAAGCCACCTGTGCAGATCCCTCACTATCCTCAGGGATTAATCAAAATAGAGGCAGTGGAGTCCCTTTTGGTGCAAAAGGATGAGACTCTTTCCCGTTTGAAGTCTCATTTGCAACAAGCTAGGAACTGCATGAAGATACAGAGTGACAGACATAGAAAGGAGCGGTCCTTTGAGATAGGTGACTTGGTGTGGGTTAAATTACAACCCTATAGGAAATTATCCGTGGAGAGACGTGCAAGTCATAACTTTCCAAACGGTATTTTGGTCCTTATTCCATTGAAAAGAAGTTTGGGAATGTTCCATATCGTTTGGAGCTGCCACCAACTTGTCAAATTCATCCAACATTTCATGTATCTTTGTTGAAACCATTTCGAGGAAGTTTAGATGCTCAACCAATGCCACTGCCCGAGTTAGCTGTTGATAATAAACCGGTACAGACTCCTTTAGCCATTTTATCAGTTCGAACAGTTTCAGAAAATGGGACTCCCCAACGTCAATACTTAGTGCAATGGACAAATGCACTTCCAGAGGACTCAACTTGGGAACCAGAGGAGCTATTGGTTAGCTGTTATCCAACCTTGAACCTTGAGGACAAGGTTGTTTCTGAAGATGAGGGAATTTTTACACTTAGGACATCTAATAGAATGAGACAACACTCTGTGAGACTCCAAGACTTTGTAGCTTGAGTTAAAGCAAGTCAAGTGTATAGTTAGTTAGTGAACTTGAGTTAGTTACAAAGTTAGTAGTGTGTGTCAGGGTATTAAAGGCACATTGATTGTAACATTGTTTTTTACACAAATAATAAAAAAGTCTCTGTTCATTCTTTCCTTTCCCTTTTTCCTGTTAGGTCAACACCTAACATATTCTGTTAATATCCATTTGGTACCAAAGAAATTCCTTAATTCTATAGTCTTGATTCAAGATTATTCTTATAACTAAAATGAATAAATTTATCAAATCCACAAACTCAAAAATAACAGATAAACCAAAAGAATAGAAAAGATTCAAAAGAAAATATATGGACAGAGTAACGACACATTCACAGCTTTTTTAAAAATAACTTCAAAATATTAACTTTACATATGAAAAGAATAAAATTAGGAGAATGAGATTTTCTTCCAATATTACCTTCCTTTCTTAATTTTCTCTATTTTCGTCTCTCGGTTCTGTTTCCTTCCTCCTTTCTTTTCTCTCCCTTTCTATCTCTCGGTTTCTTTCTTTTTTTACTCTCAGTTTTTGTTTCTTTTCTTTCGTTTATTCTCCTTTTTCTGTTTTCCATCAAGAGGTCATATATATATATATTATAGAGAGAGAGAGAAAGAGTTATGTTACATGTTGAATAGTTAAACTCAAATTACGTGATTTATATTATGAATCGTTACTTTTTCGAATAAAAATCTAACTAACTAATTATGACATAGATAAAAAAAAATCTTGAATCCTTATCTCTTTGGTTACACATGGCCCTATCATATTTTATTAAAAAATTATATGGCTCTGCTGATGCTATATGTGTGCTACAAGCACTAGTTCTTTTTCTCTCTCTCTTTTTCTTCATTGCAGCGCTACTAGCTCTGCCTTGACGCTACTAGCGCTGACACCGGGCTACTAGCGCCAGGCCCTTTTTATTTTTATTTTACTGTTAATTTTTTTTATCTTTTGGATATTACAGAAAGAGACAAGAAAATAAAAACACCTAACTCTTGCGCACTTACCCTTGCCTTTGCCCAACATCCACAATCAAAGAATAGGAAATGCTTGTAAACAATAAGAATTAAACAGAAAAAATTAAAGTCGAAGGCAATGGTTTTAATTGGTTATGCATTTATCTATAATATATAATCGAAGCATTTCTTACGATTTATAATAGATTTAAAACATGCTCCCAGCTGGTATAATTAATGTTGACTATATATTATTAAAACTCATCATATTACAGCATACCTTGTATATTATTGCAACAAATATGAAAGAACACTTGGGACAAAGCAATTATGACCTACATCTATATGTAAAAGCCATTCGAAGTCAAGGATTAAGGTGGGTTTGGTACCCAAAAAGAAAAGGGTATGATGCTAAACTTGAATATGGTGTTGCCCATTAATCCAAAGAAGGAATCTTCACCATGTGGCAGAAATGTTGTTGAATTTCAGTGGATTGCCCAAGAGGGGCATTTGGTGGCCTCTTAAGAGTTTGCCACTTGCAGCTATGTTTTCACATAGAGGCCTCACTGCCTTAGTTCATTCCAGATAGTCTCTCTATATATTAAAATGGCTTTGGTGGGACGCGTTAGGTTAGATTTACCTCACTAAAATGGTTAAATCAGGATGGACTTCACTTGATAGTTTGGTGAGATGTGTAAATTTAATTGTTATGTAGAGGTAAGTTATAAAATTTTAAAAATAAGTTGTAGCAATGGGCCAAATTAGAATAAGTTAAAAGTATAGGTTAAACCTTACTTGAAAATATTTGTTATATAAAATTCAAAAAAAAAAATTTATTCAAATTAATTTAATACGATTCGAGTATTATCATACTTATATTATAAAGTGACTCCCTCAATACTATTTTTTATATTTAAAAAATTCAAAATCATTTTAATCCACACTATTGGACCGTACTATGGAGACCGAAAGAGTTTTGAAGATGGTGACGTGTGTTAACCAATTGACATTGCTGCTCAATCTCTTAATCACATCACATTCAATCATGCAAGCTTTGATAAATCATTCACATCTTTTCTTTTAAGTGATTGATTTGAACCGGACAGATGGCATAGACTTAGGGGCCACGAGAGGTCCATTTTCATCCAATCACAACCTAGCTTGACATGATGTTCTTATGCTTCAAAAAACTCCATCCTACTAGTGTTCAATCCATTTGCCAATTTTATATGCTAAAAGCTTGATTCAAAATGAAAATTTCAATTTTTGATTTATTAATAATTATAAAGACATCATGTTATTTTATTTTTTTATAAATCTTTGAGAATATTTTTGTAATTATTAATAAAAAAACATTTCCTTAAATCAAAGAAACCCTTAATGTCTTAGATATTTTAATATATTAAGAGAAAAAAAGTATCAGTTTTATTTGAAAAGAAAAAAAGAAAAAAAATGACATTACTGAGTGATTAATAGAAACATCATTAGTTATATAACCAACATTATTTATGTTTTCTTGTTGGGAAAAGTGTTTATCATGAAATAAGAGATGAAGTTATCTCCTGTAATCATAAAATGATATCGTTTTGGGGTTTAGGGGAAAATGAAAGTTATTTTAAAAATTTTACTTTCCTCTTGTATAATTATTTTTACTGAAATATCCTACATTTTATCTTAAATCTTAAAACAATGTCATTTTGTATTTTGGGGTTGGGATTGCAAAAAATAATTTTATCTCTTGTTGGAGTAGAAATGTTAATCCTTTTCTTGGTTAGCAAAAAATAAAATACAAAACCAACAACTCAAAGCTTTACATGATTGATGTCTTCACTCGTGTTGCAAGGAGAATGATGTTAATTGAGCCACTATCATGTTTTGAGTGAGCTAGGGCCAACAACCATCTGAGAGGGGAGAATATTTTTGGTACATCAGATGTATCGAACTCGGTATATTTTTTTCAAATTTGGAAAAAAGATGTACCGAGTTTGGTACATCTAATGTACCAAAGATATTCTCCTGAAAGGGATTCATTGTGGTTTTCCCACATTGATTCTCCATTAGAAAGTCCGATGGTGATGGGAGACTTGGAAAGCTTATAAGAAAGAGGAACAAGATTAACATAATCAGTGATGAAATAATTTAATTGAAGAATTTTCTTAATTTTATGCATTATATGGTCAAATTCAATTTTTATAAGAGTAAAAAATTATAGAAAAATGATTATTTCTTATTGCGTATATTAAACAAATTAAAAAATAATAATTGATTGTTTTATTAAAAAAAATGTATACCTTAGGCACATTTTAAAGTATACGTAGGCATATTTGTATTTAAATCATTAGTATTTATGCAGCCATGCACATTAAAAATAATTAAAATATACATGGGATGAGATCATAGTCGATAGTTTAAAGCATACTAATCAAGTAACTCTGGTATATGTTAGGATTTGCTCTTTTACAAAAGTTGCTTTAGTGTATGAGAAAAGTTCAAGAAATATAATGTAAGTTTTCTTATTACCCATATATATACTCTTTTTCAGTCATGAGCGGTCATGGTTATATTAGAATACCAAAAACGTAGAATGCTCAGACACATCCCCTCCCCCGACTTGAGAATACTCTGGAAGATCTTTCTATCTAGTAGTCGCGTTCTACGAGAAGATTATACTGTGGTCATTCTTTATGAAGAGACACTACAACCAGGGGAATCCTTCTGCGTCTTCACACAAAAAAGTATGTCATATACATGCGGTTATATGACAATGATGATTCATCAGCATAAAAACCCATTTGATCCAATAAATTGCTTCCGTTGAGCTAAGATTTGAATACATATACTTGATGTAAGGACGTGCACCGTTAATTTAGAAAATTAATTAAATAAATATGAGAATTAGGAAATAATTCCATAATTGACCCTAATAATTATGAGAAGACTTAAACAATTATGGTAAGTGATTAATAATGTTGAAAGTCGCTTTTCTGACGAAAAGTGCAGATACCGGTTCTGCTCCTCAGTATAAATTCGTACCGATGAAGTATCCCGAAAATTATGAAAAGTATGTATATGTCACTAGAAAAATACATAGGGCTGGCATAACAAGTTTCAGGTCAAAATAATGAGAAATGGTGTTAGAACTGATATTGGCTATGTAAAAGCGCGTACCAGAAAAGTACAACGAAAAATAAAATAAAAATATGAAAAATCTTGGAAAAATGAGTAGGTTCAGAATCTAAAGTTTTAGATTAAAATGCTAAGCGTAGCTATTATTGTTAATACTGTGTGATTAATTAAATGGACCTATATAAGCCTAAGGGCACAAAACCGTAGGCCATATTCAGCATCTACGTGAGTTTTGGTGGTTGATTCTCTCCAGCCATTTTCTCTTCTCCTCTTGAAAGCCTTGGCATTTGCTCATGACAAGGGACCCAGAAACCACATTTGTAGTGAGTCTTCCTCATGGTAGTTGTAAACACTGAGTTAGTGAGCATTGTGAGGGAGTTAGTGAAGCATTTCTGAGTGAAAGATGTTGTCTTAATGTGGTTTGAGGGATGAGTTGTGGTTTCTCATTGAGTGAGTCTTGTTCATACCATTGGAGGCTCCAAGAAGCCATTTTGATGGTGAAAGGTCCTAGCTTGTAGTGCATTTTCGTATTTGAGATGTGGAAGAACCTTGGTGCTGTGTAGAGTACTTCTTTTCTGCCTCATTTTTGGAGTTTTGGAGATTGAGGTATATCATGATCATAGTCTTTGTCATTTTCATGATTTAAGCTTGTTTAATCCTTTAAAAAGTAAAACTTGGATCATTTGAGTTAAGGACTGTGTTTATGAGTTCCTAATATGTTAATAAACATTTGTTAATGGAGACATTGGACTCCAAATCGAGTTTGGACACTTAAAAAGGACTTATGCAGAAGAATGCTCAAGTTTTTGCATTTTGTCTGATGAGTATTCTGATACTTTTCGGGTAGTATTCGAATACTTATCCCTTGGTAGTCGAATACTCCTTGCTGGAGTATTGGGATACTTTTCTGGGAAGAAAAGTATTCGGATACCTTGAAGAAGGTAGTATTCGAATACTTGGGTGTTGGTATTCGAATACTTGAGTGAAAGTAATCGAATACTTTCTGGAGACATGGAGTATTCTAATACTCATCGAGGAGTATTCGAATACCTCCTGCAGAAACAGCATGAAATCACTTAAAATGAGTAAGAAAGCCTTAATCACTTAATAGAATCTTGAGCAATGATTATTGATGATTAATTATTGTATAACCAGATTGTGATTGTGTTGTTTGTGGGCATTGAACTAGTGAGAGCTTGGCTTGGATAGTTAGCTTGCGAGCTAAGCTTTCGTGTCCTCAGTTTAACCATTGTTGGTTCCACCATACCTTATGGGGGGATGGTTTTATGCATCATGCGTTTTCATATTTTGTTGATTGAAATGCTTTTGAGCTGTTAAGTGTAAAGGCCTTATAATATGCATGTGTTGTTCTATCTATACGGTAAGCCTGAGTATGTGGCGTCATACAATACGGTGATTCTATGGGTGGGTGCAAGTGGCGTCTTACATTGATGTGGGCAATAGACGTATTTAAGTCCTGCATTTCTCTGGCCAGTAGAATATCTTGACACACATGACATGATTATCTGTTGCATTACACTGATTTTGGAACTTATATTGTATATTTCTTTTTGAACTTATATTGCACATGTAAGTGAGCTTGGGGTGGAGAAATCCTTGAGGACCCCTTTCTTTACTGAGATTTTTGTTTAGAGATCTCACCCCACGTTTGGGGCACATATTTCAGGTTTAGGTAACTCGGGGGTTGAGACCTCGGGCGATAGGAGGCCGGGGATTGTCCATGCCACATTGATTTGACTATGTCTTGTTTTAGATTTGAGTTGTATTAATGTATCATGATTATTGTCCAGACTACGTGATGTAGATCCGTGACTTAGATACTCACATACTTACATTATGAGGTTATTCAGTGTAGATAGCTGTCTATTTGCAATTACATACAGGCAATATTTTGAAAGTGATTAAGGAATCAACTTGGTAATTGATAATGACATCATAATTGAAAAGAAAAAGTTTATTCTACATTTTAATTAAGTGTGGCTTAGTAAGATGACATGTTAACAAACCGGGTTTACACGGGGTGTTACATTTTATGGTATCAGAGCACTTTCTAGGGAAAATCCTGTATGTGCTGCAATAACTTAGGATGTTTTGATGTGTGTCTTGTATTGTGTGTTTCCTCTATCTGGTTTTGCTATGATTATGAATGTGTGACCACATTGCGTGGGCATGATCAACTCATTATATGTGTAACTTGTGCAGAGTCATGGTAATGCCTAGGAGAAACTGAGAGATGAACGAGGATCAACCTGATCCTGTCTTGACTGCATTAGCTGAGATGCAGGCGGCTAGACTAGCCGATCAGGAGGCCGCTATATTAGCCAACTTGGCAATGATGGACGCCATTCGAGAGGCGACTGAAAGGCCACGGAGGATGTTCTTGAGGAAAACAGGCTGGCAAACATGACCATGATGAGGGTCATGTTGGAGGAGATGCGGGCTGGCCGCTATGAGGGTCAGTTTCCACCGCCACCGCTGCCGCCGCCGCCGCCTCCACCTAGTCTTCAGAAGGATAGCCTGAGTCACGTGGAGGGTATCAGTCAGCGTACTGGGGGTGATGGAACCCTACTTGGAGCCTGTTAAGGATCGTGACGTGAAAGACCGCTGGCTTAATGCTTTTCGTAAGCATAAGCCACTTTCCTTTGAGGGGTCTTATGACCCTATTGCAGCGGCGAGATGGCTTCAGGCGTTGGATAAGATCTTCAGAGTAATGTAGTGCATCGATCCGCAAAACCTGATGTTTACGACATATATGCTGGAGGGCGATGCACATGAGAGGTGGATGAACACCTTTCATGCCTTTGAGATACAGGGTCATGTTATAACATGGCCATTCTTTGAGGACTGTAGCCTTGGGAGGTATTTCTCGTACGATGCTCAGGAGAGGAAGCAGGGAGAGTTCGACAGGCTGGTGCAGGGCTCGTTGTCTGTTGACGAGTACTTGGCTAAGTTTCGTAGGGGACTTAATGAGGAGATAGCTGATTGCATTGCTGGAGCTGCATCAAGAGACTTTGGGACACTGGTACAGCAGTGTCGAGACATCGAGGATGTATGCATTGTGAGCAAGGCCAAGAGAGCCAAGGTTGCTGATGTCAAGGGAACCAGTAGTCCCACTTCCTGGAAGGACAGGAAGTTTTCTAGTAAGGGAAAAGGAAAGCAGTTGGCTGCTAGGCAGTCGCCTAGTCAGTTCAAGAGGACTTCTTCGCAGCGGGGAGGTTTTGCTAGACCTCTTTCCACTCCTAGATGTGCGGGGTGCGGAAAGGAGCATGTAGGGCGTTGTGCTACCGGTCAGCTGATCTGTTTTCACTGTGGCAAGGAGGGCCACTACTCTAGGGATTGTCCGTCGTCGACGGTGAGAGCTGTAGCAGTTCAGGAAGTTCCACTTCAGATGGTTCCTTTACCACCTGCAGCGGCACCTGCAGTGCCACTTGCCACGGCTCGTGTTTACACCCTGGATCGACAGTAGTCGGAGAGAGCTCCGAACCTTGTCAGAGGTACTGTTTCCATTGGTGAATCTGATGTTGATGTCTTGTTTGACTCTGGGGCTACGCATTCCTTTATTGCAACCCCGATTGCTGTGGGGCTTGAGTTACCCATTGTTGTGCTTTCTCCACTGTTGCGGGTGACCACTGCCACCGGAGAAAAGTGTGTTACCTCCACTGTTCATCGAGATGTCGTGTTTCAGTGGGATGGCCGTGACTTTTCGGTAGATCTGATAGGATTTCTGATGGCTAATCTGGAGATCATTCTGGGCATGGATTGGTTGTCCAAAAATTGTGTGATGATTGACTGTTGCGCCAAGCGAGTGGTGATGTCTCTGGGTGATTACACCGCCAGTTCCTCGCCTTATATTTCATTGTTGCAGGCTAGGAGAGCCTTGAGAGTAGGGGCATTCTGTTATGTCATGTTGGGAGGTTTGGTGAGTGGGTCACAGGAGGATATCGCTGGCATTCCTGTGGTGAAGGAATTCCTCGAGGTGTTTCCTGAGGAGATTCCTGAGTTTCTGCCACAGCGGGAGATAGAGTTCTCCATAGACTTGTTGCCTGGTGTGGGACCTATTTCATTAGCTCCATATCGGATGTCGCCACCGGAGTTGGCTGAGCTGAAGAAGCACATTGAGGATCTTTCGGCGAAAGACTTCATTCGACCGAGTGTGTCTCCATGGGGAGCACCGGTCATCTTTGTGAAAAAGAAAGATGGGACCATGCGATTGTGCACCGATTACAGGCAACTGAACAATGTGACAATCAAGAACAAGTACTCCCTTCCTCGTATTGATGATCTGTTGGAACAACTTAAGGGAGCTTGTGTGTACTCAAAGATTGATCTCCGATCCAGTTACCATCAGATTCGGGTGAAGCCAGAGGATGTCCCCAAGATCGCATTTCGTTCGAGATACGGTCATTATGAGTATTTGGTGATCCCATCCGGACTTACCAATGCGCCCGCAGTGTTCATGGATTACATGAACAAGATTTTCCAGCCGTACCTGGATCAGTTTGTGATCGTCTTCATTGACGATATCTTGATATACTCCAAGACGCAGGAAGAGCATGCGGAGCACTTGCGGTTTGTGTTGCAAGTGCTGAAGGAGAAAAAGCTTTATGCTAAGCCTTCGAAGTGCGAGTTTTGGCTCAAGTTTGTAAAGTTTCTTGGGCATGTGATATCTGCTGAGGGAGTTGCAGTTGACCCGAACAAGATTGAGGCCGTGCTTGATTGGGAGAGGCCCAAGACGGTTACTGAGGTGAGGAGTTTTCTGAGTTAGACAGGTTACTACCGGAGGTTCATCAAGGGATTCTCCATGTTGGTTCTGCCATTGACTCGCCTCACCCGGAAGGAGACTCCATTTGTGTGGACTCACGAGTGTGAAGAATGTTTTCAGGAGTTGAAAGAGAGACTAATGACTGCGCCTGTGTTGGTCCTTCCTGATCCTGCTGAGGAAGTTGAGCTTTACACTGACGCCTCCGGAAAGGGGTTGGGCTGTGTGTTGATGCAGCTGGGCAAGGTGGTCGCCTATGCTTCGAGGCAGTTGAAGCCTCATGAGAAGAACTACCCGACTCATGATTTGGAGTTGGCTGCTATTGTAATTGCTTTCAAGATTTTGAGGCATCATCTTTTTGGCATGAAGTTTGCCGTGTTCAGTGACAACAAGAGTTTGAAGTATCTGTTTGATCAGAAAGAGCTGAACATTTGACAGATGAGATTGATGGAGTATCTAAAGGACTATGACTCTGAGTTGAAGTACCATCCTGGCACGGCCAATGTGGTAGCTGATGCTTTGAGTCGGAAATCCGTGAGCCTATCCAGTTTGACCATGGGTGACTATGATATTATTGAGCAGTTTCGAGATCTGACGGTGACCTCTTTGTTTGGAGGTGCACTTCTCGAAATAGAAACCGTGCAAGTTGAGAATGAGCTGATGGAGAAGATCAAAGAGGCGCAAGTGCAGAGAGAGTGCCTAGACTATGTTAAGTACCATGACGGAGTGTCTTGGAATGATGATGGTTTGTTGACTTTCCAGAAGAGGATTGTGGTTCCTCGAGGTCCTTTGACTGAGGAGCTTTGACTGAGGAGGTGATGACAGAGGCTCATAAGGGCCAGTTTACTGTCCACCCTGGTGCTACAAAGATGTACCAGGACTTGAAGAGGAACTTCTGGTGGCTGGGCATGAAGAAGGACATTGTTGTTTATGTGTCCAAGTGTTTGATTTGCCAGAAGGTGAAGATTGAACACCAAAAGGCGTCTGGTAAACTTCAACCTCCTGAGATTCCGGAATGAAAATGGGAGAGCATTTCCATGGACTTCGTGGTGGGATTGCCGAAGACTCAGGCTAGTTGTGACTCTATTTGGGTCATTGTGGACAGATTGACGAAGTCTGCCCACTTTCTTCCGGTAAAGGTGAGCTTCACTACTGAGCAGTTGGCCAGACTATATGTTCGCGAGATCGTGAGATTCACGGGGTGCCCGAGAGTATCATCAGTGATAGGGACCCAAAGTTCACATCTCAGTTCTGGGAGGCGCTGCATAGAGCTTTTGGTACTCAGTAGAGATTGAGTACAACCTATCACTCTCAGACTGACGGACAGACTGAGCAGATCATCCAGACATTGAAGGACATGTTGAGGGCTTGAACTTTGAAGCAGGGTTCAGCATGGGACAAGTACCTGCCATTGGTTGAGTTTTCGTACAACAACAGTTTTCATGCTAGCCTGGCATGGCACCCTACGAGGCGTTGTATGGTAGGAGGTCTCGGACTCCTACCTGCTAGTCTGAGGTTGGAGATAAAGAGTTGTTTGGCTTGGACTTTGTCCAAGATACTACCCAGCAGATCCAGATGATCACAGAGAAGCTGAAGCAGGCTCAGAATCGCCAGAAAAGTTACTACGATGTCAAGCATCATCCACTGGAGTTCAGTGAGGATGAGCACGTGTTTGTGAGACTTTCACCTGTCACTGGTGTTGGTCGGACCCTCGGAGTAAGGAAGTTGAGCCCGCAATTCATTAGGCCCTACCAGATACTTGGTAGAGGAGAACTTGTTGCCTACCGGCTTGCCTTGCCTCTGAACTTGGCCAACCTCCACGACGTGTTTCACGTGTCTCAGCTGCGAAAGTATGTAGCGGATCCCTCGCACGTGGTGCAACCGGATGATGTGGAAGTTCGGGAGAACTTGAAAACTCCCGTCGGACCACTTAAGATTCTCGATCGAGGCGAGAAGAAGCTGAGGAGTAAGATCATTCTGATGGTCAAAGTGTAGTGGACTGGAAGAACTCCTGAGGAGTGTACTTGGGAGCGAGAGGACGAGATTCTCCGGCAGTACCCCGACTTCCGAGACAGGTATGTTTCTGATTTTAAGGACAAAATCCTTAAAAAGGTGGGGTGAATGTAAGGACCTGCACCGTTAATTTAGGAAATTAATTAAATAAATATGAAAATTAGGAAATAATTCCATAATTGACCCTAATAATTATGAGGAGACTTAAACATTTATGGTAAGTGATTAATAATATTGAAAGTCGCTTTTCTGACGAAAAGTGCAGATACCGATTCTGCTCCTCAGTATAAATGCGTACCGATGAAGTATCCCATAAAGTTATGAAAAGTATGTATATGTCACTAAAAAAATTCATAGGACTGGCATAACAAGTTTCAGGTCCAAATAATGAGAACTGGTGCCAGAACGATACTAGTTATGTAAAAGCGCGTACCAGAAAAGTACTGCGAAAAATAAAATAAAAATATGAAAAATCTTGGAAAAATGAGTAAGTTCAGAATTTAAAATTTTAGATTAAAATCCTAAGCGCAACTATTATTGTTAATACTGTGTGATTAATTAAATGGACTTATATAGGCCTAAGGGCACAAAACCGTAGGCCATATTTAGCCTCTACGTGAGTTTTGGTGGCTGATTCTCTCCAGCCATTTTCTCTTCTCCTCTTGAAAGCCTTGGCCTTTGCTCATGAAAAGGGACCAAGATACCACCTTTGTGGTGAGTCTTCCTCATGGTAGTTGTAAACACTGAGTTAGTGAGCATTGTGAGGGAGTTAGTGAAGCATTTCTGAGTGGAAGATTCTATCTTAAGGTGGTTTGAGGGCTGAGTTACGGGTTCTCATTGAGTGAGCCTTGTTCATACCATTGGACTCTAAGAAGACATTTTGACGGTGAAAGTTCCTAGCTTGTAGTGCATTTTCGTATTTGGGATGTGGCAGAACCTTGGTGCTGTGTAGAGTACTTCTTTTCTGCCTCCTTTTTGGAGTGTTGGAGCTTGAGGTATATCATGATCATAGTCTTTGTCATTTTCATGATTCAAGCTTGTTTAATCCTTTAAAAAGTAAAACTTGGATCATTTGAGTTAAAGACTTTGTTTCTGAGTTCCTAATATGTTAATAAACATCTGTTAATGGAGACATTGGACTCCAAATCGAGTTTGAACACTTAAAAATGGACTTATGCAGAAGAATGCTCGAGTTTCTGCATTTTATCTGATGAGTATTCGAATACTTTTCGGGTAGTATTCGAATACTTATCCCTTGGTAGTCGAATACTCCTTGCTGGAGTATTGGGATACTTTTCTGGGAAGAAAAGTATTTGGATACCTTGAAGAAGTATTCGAATACTGGGTAGTATTCGAATACTTGGGTGTTGGTATTCGAATACTTTGTAGTATTCGAATACTTGAGTGAAAGTAATCGAATACTTTCTGGAGAAATGGAGTATTCGAATACTCATCGAGGAGTATTCGAATACCTCATGCAGAAACAGCATGAAATGACTTAAAATGAGTTAGAAAGCCTTAATCACTTAATTGAATCTTGAGCAATGATTATTGATGATTAATTATTGTATAAACAGATTGTGATTGTGCTGTTTGAGGGCATTGAGCTAGTGTAAGCTTGGCTTAGATAGTTAGCTTGCGAGGTAAGCTTTTGTGTCCTCGGTTTAACCATTGTTGGTTCCACCATACCCCATGGGGGATGGTTTTATGTATGATGTGTTTTCATGTTTTGTTGATTGAAATGCTTTTGAGTTGTTAAGTGTAAGGGCCTTATAATATGCACGTGTTGTTTCATCTAGACGGTAAGACTGAGTATGTGGCGTCATGCAATACGGTGATTCTGTGGGTGGGTGCAAGTGGCGTCTTGTACTGATGTGGGCAATAGACGTATTTAAGTCTTGCATTTCTCTGGCCAGTAGAATATCTTGACACACATGACATGATTATCTGTTGCATTACACTGATTTTGGAACTTATATTGTATATTGCTTTTTGAACTTATATTGCACATGTAAGTGAGCTTGGGGTGGAGAAATCCATGAGGACCCCTTGCCTTACTGAGATTTCTGTTTAGAGATCTCACCCCACGTTTGGGGCACATATTTCAGGTTCAGGTAACTCGGGGGTTGAGACCTCGGGCGGCAGGAGGCCAGAGCTGATGTGATATGCTTGCTATTAGATTATTATGCTTGGATGCTGATATGCTTTATGTTATTATTATAAGGTTGTTGTTGAGACTCTGTTGGGCTTTGTTGCCTTATTTGGTGAGCATGGGGATTGTCTATGCCACATTGATTTGACTCTATCTTGTTTTAGATTTAAGTTGTATTAATGTATCAGGATTATTGGCCGGACTACGTGATGTAGATCCGTGACTTAGATACTCACATACTTATATTATGAGGTTAATCAGTGTAGATAGTTGTCTATTTGCAATTACATACAGGCAATATTTTGAAAGTGATTATGTAATCAACTTGGTAATTGATAATGATTTCATAATTGAAAAGAAAAAGTTTATTCCGAATTTTAATTAAGTGTGGCTTAATACGATGACATGTTAACAAACCGGGTATACACGGTGTGTTACACTTGATACAAACCAGAGAGAGCATGAGTAATTAATCATATTTATTGATAACTACTCATGATTTGGATACGTGTACTTGATGCGCATAAATATGAATCTATTTAAACAATTTGAGAGTTTAAGGTTGCGGCAAAAAAGCATCTAGGTGTTTAAATTAAAATATTTCGATTTAATCAAGGAGTAGAATATTTGTCTGAAGAGTTTCGATTTTGCTTGCCTAAAGAGAGGATAATTTCACAATTATCATTATCGGAAATCCCATAATAGAATAGGAATGCTGAAAGGAGAAATTGAATATTTTTAGTCATGGTGAGGTTTATATATGCTCAATTACTCACCCTTGCCTGAAACGTTCTACAAATATGCCTTGGTAACAATTATATATTTTCAGAACTTGATTATGTCCAAATCTGATTTAAAGATACCCACAAAATTATTAAACAGGGGTAAGCCCACACAACAAGAAAATTTATTTTCAGAAGCGGTTATATTTTCATTTTGAGACGGTTCAAACCGCCTCTAAATGCTCGGTTCGGCAGTTCATGAACCGCCTCGTTTACCACTTTCGAGTGGCAAAATACGACGATTTTCACAAACCGCTGGAATAACCGCCTCTACATGACAATCTGAGGCGTTTATTTTAATCGTCTCCAAAACATATTCTGAGGCAGTTATTTTAACTGCCTCCAAATAACGTGTAACCGCATCCAAATAGTTAAAATTATATAAATTTTAATATTAAAATTGTTATTTTTAAAAGTTAATATATTTTTTATTTTTTATTTTTTATTTTTAATATAATTTTACACAGTGATTAGTGAATATAATTTTTTTAAAAAAAATATTTTTAAAGGATAATATAATTTTTATTATTTGAATATAAATAGTTTATTGAATTTTGTATATGTGTGTGTTAGTATGGGTTGTTATATAGAAGGGAATAGAGAAGGAGGAAAATGGGCTATCCAATGTGGGACTTCAAAGTGAAGGTGAGATGATTTTTTTTCAATGTGCAATAGTCATCTTTGGAAATTTATATATAACACCAGATGATTCAACTTAAAAATCTAAACAGTTAGATTAAAGTATTACAAAAGAAGAACACACTAACCTAATTTTAGGACTATCCAACGGCTGAACAAAGAGATCTTCCTCTTTGAATCTCACTGTCTGATAGATCATAAATCGCCTCTAAATATGCTTTGGAAGCGATATTTTAACGCCTTTAATGTACATTTTGAGGCGGTTAACATGAAATCGCCTCCAAATGTCTATTAGAGGCAGTTAAAATAATTGTCCCCATTTACCATTCAAAGGCGGTTATATTAAAATCGCCTCTAATTGCTACATTTAGAGGCGATTATACCTTAACCACCTCTAAATGGTCAATGGGGGCAGTTATTTTAACCGTTTTTAATATACATTTGGATGTAGTTATGGTTTAACTGCCTTTAAAGGTAGCAATTAGAGGCGATTTTAATGTAACCACCTAGGAATTGTAAATGGAGACGGTTATTTTAACCGCCTCTAGGACACGTTTGGATGCGGTTTCACGTCAACCGCCTCGAATCAATTAAACCGTTGGAAATACCCCCTCTATGTATTAATTGGAGGTGGTTTAAGCGAAACCGCCTCAATTAAATAGTCTCCAAATACCAGTTTTCTTGTAGTTCCAGTTTAAACCATATTCAAATTTGGGGTCCTTCCGCGCATGTTCTACAACAAAAGCAAAGTAAGATGGGTTCTCGTAACGAAGGATGTACGTTCATTGGCTACCTAAGGCAACAAAAGGTGATATTTTCTATACTCCAAAGGATAATAAGGTTTTTGTGAGCACTCACGCAACCTTCTTAGGGGAAGACTATGTGACTAGTCAAAAATCTGGGAGTATGGTTATTCTAGATGAACTTGTTTCAAATCAAGAATTGCCTTAGTTTTGAGACATTGAACCTTTTATTCCTATAGTTGTTCAAAGATGAAAAAATGTACTCGAATGTGACATAGATGGAACTTGTAGAAATAACATTACCAATTATAGTAAAAAAAAAATCAAGGATAGATTTTTTAATCCATCAAACCCATCAAATGTGGATCTTCAATAAATTATTGATCCATCAAACTTGGATCCTTTTGTAGGTACACAACAACAAGTGTGACACATTCTTAGTGGGAGAGATTTGTAAACCCTCAAGATGTCTCTTATTGGGTGGTGATGATCCCACTAGTTACGATAATACACTAGAAGATGGTGTTATTCAGGAGTGACTCGAAGATATGAACCATGAGATGTAATCAATGTATTTCAACTCAATTTGGTCTCTTGTAGAGGCACCAAGTAGGGTAAAACACACTAAGTATAAGTGAACTTACAAGAGAAAAAGAGGATAAGAAAGAAGGTAAAAATCTTTAAAGCTAGATTGGAGGCGTAAGAGCAGACCTGAAAATAGGGTGTGGACTATGAGGAAATATTTTTGTAAATGTCATGCTTATCTAGGTTCTCTTAGTTAATGCAGCACGTCACAATTATGAGAATTAGCAAATGGATGTCAGAATAACTTCTATGAATAGAAATTTAGAAGAGAAAATCTATATTTGCAACATCCAAAAGGGTTTATAGCAAAAAGGCGGGACCACGTGATTTGCAAGTTACAGAAGTTCATTTATCGACTCAAACAAGTATATATGCCATGTATCATTAGATTTGATAGGGAAATCATATCTTTTGGTTTTGAGAAAAGTCATGCTAAATCGTGCGTGTAAAGATCCAAAGGGCGACAATAACTTTTCTAGTACTTTATGTAGATGATACACTCCTATTGGAAATGATTATATGCTAAACAAGATGATACATTAAGGGTCTGTTTGGTGTGATGTATAAGGCCTGATAGTATAAGCTTATACTATACGTTACGACATTTTTAGTTGTTTGATGTGATCATCGTATAGTATAAGCTTATACAGTAGGATCCCTTTATACATCAAAATGATGTATAACTTAATTAGGCTAGGGGGATGAGATTAGGCCTGATAAAGGATTGACATATTAACTAGTGCAATTCTCAAGAATTAATATATTATTTTAATATTAATATATTAAAATAAAAAATAATTTTCCAATATATAAAATTTTAAAATATTGGAGATTTTTATTTTATAAAAAATTAATATATTTTTTGGACACATTGATCGCTAGATTTCTATAAAAATTAATATCATATGACATATATGGAAAAATTAAATAAATTCTTTATTAAAAGATATTTTTGTCAAAAATATTTATTTTTATCTTATATAGTATTATTACCAAACACTGGAAGATATTATCTTATACAATATCATGTCAAATGTTGTATAGTATTTGTTCCGGATGGCCCAACAATTGGCGGCCCAATATTTCAGGCCAAACTTCAACCTCCTGCCGCGTCAGCCCTAAGAGTTGTCAAGGATCCCTCCCCAGCCCCCAACGCAACGATTCTCCCCATGAGAAGCACCAAAATGTCCTGTCTTGGGACCCCCAACCCACAAAGGCGACCGCCACAGGCACCATAAAGGGAAACTGCCCCTTTTGTCCCATGCTGACACCGCCAGTGCATAGGGCACAGCACTGCTATCATAGCAGCGCCTGCCACGGCCAGCACTGTCACTCTTAATGAATTCCAAGGAGGGTTGACTCCCTCCACACGAACGCACACCAGGTGCACACCACCTTCCCCTATAAAGGGCCCCTGGGGCACACTATGAAATCATCTTATGTATCATTATTATGCCCATTTGTATTAAGTCACATACCCACACACTCATCTTCCATTGTTATTAACTTGCTTCATACTTGGAACAATACCTTTTAGCCCTGTCTTTACCTTAGCTTGAGGTATCATCCATATAGTGACATCATCCCCAAAGGGAACATAGTGGACTTATAGATCTCAACGGTACATGGGCTTATAGGATGGCATACACGTGTAGGGTCCTCCTTGCCCAACCGTAGGATGGCACAACCATCATGTAACGGGTGGTTGTGATGAGGGGCCAGATGGTAATTGCAGGGGGATAAGACACCCCTCACGTCGCATTAATGCGCTGTGCCTCGTGACGCTTGAGTGCCTGCAGTTAATTGCAATGATGGAAATACCCATCATTACTGCTCCTCGAAACCCGAAAAGCCACCTTGCCTGTCAGAGAACCATCTTTCCAAAAAGACCCTTGCCAACCGCTCGGATAGCCAAGAAGGCATCGCCAAACTCCAAACATTCGATTGGAGTCGTCAAGAGATCCCTCTCTAGAACCTTGCCAACCGCTCGGATCGCCAAGAAGGCATCGCCAAACTCCAAACATTCGGTTGGAGTCGTCAAGAGATCCCTCTCTACGCCCTGGCAACTGCTCGAATCGCCAAGTAGGCGACGCTAAGGCCATGTTAACCCAGGAAACCACACTCGAAACCACCAATGCTCCCAGTATTCGATAAGGCATTAGGAGGTCTCTATCTGACCCTGTACCAACCTTCTAGGTCGCCTAAGCCATTTACCTTGGCACCAACCTATGCTTGCTACCAAGCTGGGGGGCTCCTATTCCGAATGGCCCAACAATTGGCGGCCCAATAGTTCAGGCCCAACTTCAGCCTCCTGCCGCGTCAGCCCTAAGAGCTGTCAAGGATCCCTCCCCAGCCCCCAACACAACGATTCTCCCCATGATAAGCACCAAAATGTCCTGTCTTGGGACCCCAACCCACAAAGGCGACTGCCACAGGCACCATAAAGGAAAACTGCCCCTTTTGTCCCATGCTGACACCGCCAGGTGCAGAGGGCGCAGCGCTGCTATCATACCAGCGCCTGCCACGCCAAGCACTGCCACCCTTAGTGAATTCCAAGGAGGGTTAACCCCCTCCCCACGAACCCACACCAGGTGCACACCACCTTCCCTTATAAAGGGCCCCTGGGGCATACCATGAAATCATTTTATGTATCGTTATTATGCCCATTTGTATTAAGTCACATACCCACACACTCATCTTCCATTGTTATTAACTTGCTTCATACTTGGAACAATACCTTCTAGCTTGGTCTTTACCTTAGCTTGAGGTATCATCCATATAGTGACATCATTCCCAAAGGAAACATAGTGGCCTTATAGATCTCAACGGTACAGTATTAAAATTTAATCAGACCTTATACTATCAGGTCTTATATTATTAAGCATTATCATATATACTATGTACCAAACATACCCTAAAGGAATTAGAATTGGCTTGATCTCTCGGACTTCAAAAAATAATTTTGAAAGGAGATTGCCTTGAGTTACTCATGATGATACTAGACGGTCACACTTATTGACTAGACTTCTGCTTGTTTCTTTAAAATACAAGCTCGTTTCATACCAAGGGCGGTTGGTGAATGCAACAATTATCTCAGGAGATAGAGATATTGCGGTTGGTGAATGAAACAAATATCTCAGGATATAGAGATATTGTTCATCGCTTAATGCCCACGAAATTGCTTCATTTATTTACTTTAGATTTATCTTGTATGTTGTATGTTCCTTTGTCTGCTTCTGTTTAGTTTTTTGGTTTTGCTCGGCTAGGCCCTTCTCATGTAAAAAAACACTACTAATTATATATCAAAATAAAATCCTTTTTAATTTTCTTGCTTTAATCTTCCCTAGTGAACATTAACAAGATTCCTCTAATAAGAAAGTGTTATGGGCCTTTCTACTAGACTTAATAATAAGGTCCAAGTTACTAATCGATCTAGTTACAAATCTTAAATCCTAAAGTTTTATACACATGATCAGATGATCTTCACTTACAATTACATTTCACTTCTTTTACCTACCGCCTTGAGCGTCAGGATTCTTGTAAGTCAGTAAGTGCATCATCACCCCTTATCCAACGGCCAACGGAGGATACGGAAAAATATCCTTCAGTGATCATGAAGCATTTTCTCAACCGGTCAAGATATGACCCACACAACATAAAGACAAACAAATAGTGAAATATTTACAAATACAACCACCTTGGTTGTTACTCACTTTTTTTTTTTTCTATTTGTTAGGTGTTCTATTTTGTAATCTGAAAAAGTTATCTAATTTGAAAAAGAGTACCCCACACTCATGTTTTCAAACTCCGCTGATGGTGGCCTCCATGTGCCCCTAACACACTCCCTTCTAGAGCTAAATAATGGGCCATGAATACAGAGAAACCCTCTTCTCAAACATTAGAAAGTTATATGAATATAATCTCTTTATCTTTATTCATAATTAAGAGCCTATCTCTTTGTCTAATTACTCCTTTTGTACAAGCTCTTAATTAATGGATCATATATGTTGCGTATCACTCCTTCTCATTTTCAGAACTTTCGGATACCTGTTTGTGCAAATGCATGAACGAGATCAAGTTTCCCTTTGCTTTCTTTAAGCTTGAAGCCTTATTCCATGTGAATGTAGGTTAAGAATCAAGCATGATTGGTAGAATTTATAGTAATCCAAATGGGTGTGTCACGAACATGGTAGTTGGTAAAGACAGTTAGTAGTTTTTTCTGGTAAACCGTTGCTTGGACCAGGGGTCCATCAATTATTTTCTTTGGATTACTTTTCCATCACAAGTGGAAGCACAAAACTTTCATACTATCTGCGTTCAAACAAGTATATATTTATAAATAAAGAGCAAGTTGAAGCCTAAGATCAAACGTTGGATTGGTATTTTAAAGTAATTGCATGGATATTTATGGGGTCATGCATGTGACCCTAGCATTTCTATCCTTTATCTTTTTTCTTTTCAAATCAAATAACATGATTGTGGGGCAGCAGTGGATTGAACAAGGTAACAAAAACAAATTTTAAGATAGACATAATAATATTTAAAATTTGGAGAAAACAAAGTTTGAAGAATATTTCATGATGCGGATCCCAACTGCCATACATTGGTTGGGGGCGCCGTTGCAGTTACCCATGTTTGGATTAGACTAATCTTGCCATCAAGGGCGCAATGGAAATATTAAATGCCTATTGGAGGTGATTAAGTATTTAAGTAGTTACTTTTGAATTAAATTATGCATATATAGGCACACCAATTAATGGATACTTGTACTGAACTTAATTTTAGGATAATGAGTGCGGGTTGCGTTGTTATAATTTTAATTTAAAAAATTAGGGGATGATAGTGATGTGTCTTTTTTCTAGAAAGATGAGAGAGAGAGATCTTCATTTCCATGGGGACAAGAAAAAAAATCTGCATTTAAGATAATTATGCAATTCTATATAGTTCAACTTATTTTGTAAAATCACTAATATATATGATTTAAAAAAAAATTAATTTCACAATCTAATCATACATCCTTGGGGCAAGTTATTCTCACACTGGTGTAAGAATAAGAAGTTTTACATCAAATTTTGATCATTAAATTACTTGCATTATTAGAATTGTTAAATATAAATAAGATCAATAACAATAATTGAAAATATAACTTATACCAATGTAAAATGATCCTGAACCTATATCTTTCGTATAAACCAAGGGATTTGAACTTGATACATTCCAATTGAATTGGTTCTTTAGGAAATAGTGCTTAATAGGAGTAATACCTAAAATTGAAGACTTGATTGTGAGACGGGTTGTTATTATGTAAGCAAAGAAAAGCTACAAGACTTTCCAGTACTGCTCCATGCATGTGAATCAAACCTTAATTCGCATTCATAATTTATATTTTGATGATATTGATTTAAATACATCGTGACCTTGATACCCATACTCAATAACTTGTTAGTAATTTGAAGCAACTTTTATGCGAATTACATGTTGGTGAATCAAATACTACCCATGGAGGATAAAGCATCATATATTATTGAATTATCTCAAGCTAAAATGTCAATATCAAAGTCCAAATATATATTGAAAGTTAATCTTTTTTACCAAACAATAAATTTATGTTAATCAATTACTGCCCAAACTCCTTTTTGGTTTTCTCCCAATCATTCTTCGTGTGCCAAATGACTATGATTAAGGTTAAATTGTAGCGACAACAAAGGAAAAATATTAAATTAAGTGTTAAGCATGTTCAACCATGTGCACACATATGGAAGATCTCTGTTCTGACAAATGATTTAACATGGATGGTCCCTCCCATGTGTTGGTCAATCCCAGCACAAGGGGTTCAAACAATTTATGTGATCTGATTAGGCAATCAATTGTTGAACTCTACTTGACCCTTATATTAATTGAATGTTTAGTATAACATACAATAATAACATTAACTGCCTTTGAAATTCAATCATTGATTTCTCTTTGTTCCAAACATGGATTAGATTCTTCAAATAAAGCATTTGTTTTGACAATGGCCTGCATTTCATGTGCAGAGGCTGCAACACCAAATAGTCATAATTATTTCCTTCTTTATTGTTGCACTCTACACTTGCACGTACTTAAATATGTATCAGCTTATTAATTGTTTGGTTTACTCATGATCTAAAATGCATATGTAGGTATATACCAAAAAAAAAAAAAAAATGCATCTGTGGGTTACAAATCACATGAATTCCCCCTTCTTGTGGCTTTGAAACATATTTATTTTTTTCTCCTTACCAAATGTCATACATCTGTTCTTCTGTACCGGCCTCTTGGGATTTATTCACTAATTTGCTCAAAGAATATTGGTGTGAAACATTTTTGTGAATAAGTAGAATCTTTTTATAATAATTGTAATACTTGCAAATCAAGTCAAGCAAGAAAAAATTCTCCAAAAAAAAAAAGTCAAGCAATGAAATTCTACCATCTTCTATGCATAAAAATAAAGTATCGAATCATCTTCTATCATGTGTGATAGTTTCTTATTTTTATACTTTTAGATTTATTTTACCATTGAGATTACTATTTATTTTGCATGCGACTAACAATATTCGATGTGGGTTGGAGTGCTCTCATCATGTCTCAACCACAATATTGAAGTATTTTTTTTTTTATTTGAAAAATTATTGAGGTATGTTTATTTTCAGGGAAAGTAATTAAGAATAGTTTAATGATCGCCGGTGCAAAGAGGCACGGACAAGGAGCGGCTCCTGACAGGCTTTCAGCTGGGAGTTACATGAATGAATCGAATCGACACCCGAAAAAGAGGAATTCCAAAGACTGTGCAGGTATGAGACTACACAGTTTGGGATAACTTATAAGAATTAATTTGTACTACTTATACTAACAAGATGCATCTACTTTCCAGTAGCCTGGAACGGACGAACTCCAAAGTTAAGCGTGCTTAACTTGGAGCAATTCTGGGATTGGTGACCTGCTGAGAAGTTTTTCCAGGAAGTGTGCGAGTGAGAAAAAGCACACTGAAAAGTCATGTGTTAGTATATGGGGATAGTCATTGATTCTTGAAGCGGCCGAACGTTAAAAGTGATATCAGAGTAGGCCTCTCTTCCAGTACGGTGTGGTTCGAGGACGAACCAGGCGGAAGCTAGTGGGCATGTAACATCTCAAGCGCTAACGAGGGCGGGGAGTGATTGCCGGTGCAAAGAGGCACAGACACTACTTATACTACTGGAAAGTTTTTTCAGGAAGTGTGCGAGTGAGAAAAAAGTACACTGAAAAGTCTCGTGTTAGTATGTGAGGATAGTCATTAATTGTTAAATAACTTTATTTTTTTAAAACATATAATTATATTTGAAAGAAGGTAATTCTTTTTTATTTGTTTGACCTAATCAAATTACTGTTTCGTTCTGCATGTGATGAGAAAGTGTATAAATATATTCAAGTTTGTTTTTTCCTTTATATTTTCTAGGAGAAAATATTCATACAATTAACATATTAATTCAATTGGATGATTTAATGTCGTACATAAAACAACTATTCACGTCACATGTCATTTTGCACTGCAGGGTGTGACTGCGATTTGTATATGTCTCCCAAACTAAGGATTCCACTTTGTGTTTTTCCATTATATCTGAACCGTTTCTTGTGGAATTCTGATCATAAAATGCATTATGCATGAACCCCCAAATTAAGTGGGTCGGTTTGTTTGGTGAGTACGTAAGAATAGCATTTGAGAAAGCCGTGAACGCGTTTGAGCAGTATGTATCACTATATATATTTATAACTATAACAAGTAACATTAACATCAATAATCTTATAAGAATATGGCAACATACTATTCATCATATATCGTCAAACCACATTACAATAAAGTTATATTTATTATAAATTTGATTTAAAGTATATCATGATCTTAAAACAGCAACTTATATAAATCAAACTTGCGATCTCTGAATCACATAGTTATGATACTAACCATTGTGTCGAAGTCGTCCTTCAATAAGATTTATTACCTTAGAAACAAACACATTTAATAATGATATGAATCCAAACTAAACGAGATGAAGGACTAGTTCAATAATAATTCAAAAGGATCAATGATAAAGACTTAATCAAAAAGGAAATACATATATCATGTATATACATAATTACAAAATACACAGCTAGGCTAACATAAGCACGAGACTCCAATTAAGCCTACACATCATAGCTCTGAAGCATACATCTTCCAAACGAGATACGCTGACATAGCTGCGACAATCCACTCATTTATTTGGCGATATAAGCAGATTATGACACTACTATAAAAGAGAGGCTCAAAACTCATGTATGATAATCTTCTTTCTATTTAATAATGTTCACCACTCAACTACTGACTTGAGTATTTGAGTGTCATTGAGGTACTCATCACATATGTCCTAGACAAACAAAACTACCCCATCATCAATATTATTATCTCGCAAATATCATCGTGCATAGCAAAACACAAGTCCCATCGCAATCCTCATTTAATCATCACATGAATTAGACTCAACTGTGTGTGGTCAGGCATAAATCTCTTGAATTGATCAAATAAAAAAATCATAAAAGAAGACATGTCATAGTTTGTCTATAAATTGGTGGGAGCTAGCGTGTTAATCTTTCAATTACTTAATCAATTAATCTTAAATTAATTATTATTATTATTATTATTCGTTTGACCATCTATATTTGTGGCTTTCCGTGTGAAATCATTAACAAACCTGCCGACTATTTTCGGTTTTCACAATTCTTAAACAAATGCACATCTAATTAATTTGGTAAAAGTAAGGTTCTGGTTTGTGGGACCTTATTTAATTTTTGAACAAAAATTATAGCTTGAAATATGTAGAATAAAGTAGGGAAAAAAAGGATAAAAAATAATGCAATATTAAATTGCAGAGAAAATTGCGATGGTGCGCATGGTAGTTAATCCCAAAACTTCCTTGTCCATTAACATTAAAAAAATGTAAGCTTTGGGGAAAAAAACCAACAAAGTCGTTAATCATTTGAAAAATAAAGATTAGATATTGACTGCGTAACATGCACGAGCAGCCGACACGTTAGTCGCTCAAGAATGTTGTATTAATTTATGAATTATAGAATGGGGATACGGTTATATTGTAAACTTATTTAATCTTACTATTCTTATTATTTCTTTATCATTGTTAGATTAAATTTAAATTTACGGTTTTAAATATAATAATTTTTTAAAAGATTTTTATAGGGTCATCCATGACATAAAAGTGAGTATAATATTCAAATATTCCATTTTATAGATTAAAATATTTTCAATTATTTAAGTTATATATTAATTAGGCAAAACCTGAAGAGAGGATATGGTTTGATAGCACCCATGATAAGCCGAAAGCCAGTTACTTCTAAACAACAAAAACAATTATAAAATGTGAATAATATATTGTGCTTGACTAGAAGAAAATCTTTCTGCAGCAGATTCGTTCACATAAAAAAAATAACAGTAGGGGACCTAACCATCGTATGTCTCCGAAATAAGGTGTAAATTAATAATTTCATGGCAGGTATATAGTGGCTAATAATTAGTATCATACTTGGTCAGAAGTAAAATTGTATGCTATTTATGTCAGAACCAACTTTTCAGTGCTCAAATGAAGCCAAGTTTTTTAAACTGTTGTGGTATCTGGCAGCCTGTTAGTTTTCAAGAATTGGTAAACTAATCAGCTCTAGAACTAATTATAGAAGCAAAGGAAGAAGAGAAAGCAAAAAAGGAACAAAGACACGAAGAATTATATCTTGTAAATCTTTACTTCGATGGGTAAAACATAGGGAAATCACATGATTTAGAATATCATAACTCAAAGGTAGAGGTAGGAAAGGTTTAGAGGGGCGATATTGTCCCTCTCAATTTCGTTTAACCTTTGTCTTATAGATTATATTACGACTAAAAAGAAACCCAGGAGAATGTTATATTTACAAATTTTTTGTTTATAAATTCTTACAAATTACACTAAGTATGACTGGTCATACTTCATTCAAGAGTGGTCATACTTCATTCAAGAGTGTATGACCGGTTATACTTAGTGTAATTTGTAAACAAAAAATTATAAAGGTATCCTTTCCCAAAAATGTAATATAGCATAGGGTTTACTGGTTTCGGTTTTTGTCGTAGAAAAAATTTATTTTTCATACTTATGTCCCCCTTATCTTTTCTCTATTTTTTTTTACAATGAGATCTATTTATTTTTATGTGAGTGTAACAGAAAAAAAAAATTACAGTAAAAGTAAAAATATTTTTTCCTATAGCATAAATTTGTCCCCTTTTATATTTATTATTTTTCATATATGAAGAAAACTTGAAGAATTCTTTAAATCTAACTATTTACTATGGTGTTGTCCTGTCTAAATTAACTAGATTTTTCGCCCCTTTTCCCAAAATTTCTGATATCACTATTGTCTCCTCCTATGTAGCACCGATACGACACGCGACACGTGACACGACACGACACGACACTCCGACACGTCAATCTTAAAAAATTATGGATTTCGACACGTTGGGACACGTTTTAATATTAAATAATTTTTTTAATTTATATAGTGTATATTTCATTTAATATTTAATAATTTAACAAAAAATGAAACAAAATTAATAATACCCATTAATATGTTATAAAGATGGAAGCTTTAATAAAAAAATAAGAACTGGGATGAGATATATATATAATATCAGATAGAGAGATCAAATCATATTAGAGAGAAGAAGATACAACAAGAGCGTGATAGGAATTTACAACAATGATGCTGAGATGATCTCTTATCTACTTAAGGGGAAAAAAGACAAAAGATAAAATTGATATGATCAGGTGGAAGCTTTATTAATATATTTTAACTTTTTAAAAAAATAAATTTTTTTAAAAAAAATTAAAAAAAAAAAAAATTAAAAAAAAATTACGAAAATGCCATTTGACCGTGTCGGACACGGTCAAATTCGCGTGTCGGAATGGTCAACGTGTCGGAAAAAGTCAACCGCGTGTCCGACACCGTGTCGGAGCGTGTCGCCGTGTCGGAGCGTGTCGGACCCGACTCTTCCTGTTTTTACAAGTGTTCGTGCTTTCTTGGTCTCCTCAATGAGTTATTCTCATAGAATATGTTAGTATGGGCTTTATTAGTCTCCTTTCATATAAGATAGTTATCATATGTTGTAGAGAGAAAATAGATGTGTTCCACAATTACAAAAAAAGAAAAGAAAAAAGACGAAGTACGAAAATCAAAGTAAATGAGAGAAATTATTTTATATAAAAGACCAC
This sequence comes from Gastrolobium bilobum, assembly GCF_033153095.1. NCBI lineage: Eukaryota > Viridiplantae > Streptophyta > Magnoliopsida > Fabales > Fabaceae > Gastrolobium > Gastrolobium bilobum. Next base: position 89,955 of record NW_026895395.1, on the reverse strand, counting down.
TAATATTTTCCTGCTAATATTCACATTTATTTATGCAAGTTATTTGAGCTTTTATCAATGTAAATTTGATATTGGTACATGATGGCTCCTTCTTGTACTTTGGTTTTGGTGGATAACGGGGTAGCAGAAACTCAAAATCTGATGCTTAGCTAAGTAAATATTTGCAAGAAGTGGAGTGTGTTTATTAGTGTTAGGCGGAGTAGGGAGACCTGCAGCGAAGGACCACCAATACTTAAATATTCCAACATATATTAACAAACATGCCTACAGAACATAAAAAATAGCATGAAAACCATGTGTATATATTACACAGCTGATAATGAGACTAGTTAAAAATTTTATAGTATGATTATAAAAGGATTAAATAAAGTTACTCACATCTTAAAAGGCATGTTGAATAAATTATTAAAAAAATTTACTCTATTCTATGTGTTTGGCTTTTGGCTAACAAGGTCACAGCTATTAAATGGAACTGTACGTAGTAATTCAATAAATTAAAAAAGAGATGGAGAGAGTGAGAAAGTATACCTTATTATTAACTACGAATCCAACAATGTAACATGAAAGGAACCTTAACCTTTAACTTTGCAGGTTATATCTCTCAACTCCCTTATATCCATTCTCGCTATGTTTTTAGATGCCTATCAATATTAAGTGGAGTTGTGACAACACAAAACTTCCGTTACAACCTGGTCCACTCTGTTCGATGTACCAGAGCTTCAGTATGATTATGATGTATTTACCCATTGGCCATTACATATAAAGAAAGAAGAAATATCTCTTCAAATGGTGCACTGTTTTGTTGCATCATGCATTACATCATTTTGTTTACACTTTTTATTAGCATGGCTTCCGAGAGAGGCAAAGTTTGCTCTATTAAATGAGGAGAAAAAATATCATATATCATCCAATATAGCATTTGTGACTCCTTTCATGGAGTCTAGCAATGGGTTGAGCGTAATCTTTGTTCAATCAAAATATAGCCTTACACGTAGCAATTAGTCAATTTTTGGCAACATTAATCCTGACAAATTAAGCACAAGAATATTTGTTTGCCAGGTTCCAAGACTCTGAAAAAGTTAAGGAATATGAGTGATGGATAATAGGATATATATTATATGAGAAATTTTTTTGTGATTTTAACGAATACAAGTTGTGTCATTTTAACTTTTAACTATGTATTAAGTATAGTATATAGTTATGGGGAGGGTTACGTTTAACTTTCTTTGTTTACAACTCTTACAACCTCAACTATGTTCTCCCAGGAGTACATTACTGAAGAGTGTACTCCCGGGAGAACATAATTGAGGTTGTAAGAGTTGTAAACAAAAAAAATTGTAAATGTAACCTGCCTCTATAGTTATAATATGAAATGTTACTTTTTTTCTCTCTCTCTCCTTAATCACTTCAGCTGACATGCAGAGAGGAAAAAAAAAACTATTTTTCATATTATAACTATGTATTACTCATAGTATAATAGCGTTAAAAATTAAAATGACATAACTTATTTCTTTTAAAATGACATACACTTAACTTAGATTATATATATAAATTTTGTTTTTTCATCAAAACTTTTAATTTATTTTTCATTACTTCAGGGTGTGAATAAGTTTTCTACAGAATAAAAAATAGTATGCTTAACAAAATTTTATTTTAAATACAGATACATTAATAGCTCACGTAGTTTTTTGTTTGTATGTATTCAAGATGAGACTCGAGAGTGACGTTAATTTTAAATAACTTTTTAAAAAAAATAATTACTATTTACAAGCGAATAATCAAAACAAAAATATGAATCAGAATATTTGACTAACTAATATATAAATAAGAATATTTACGTTTAATAACAAAAAACTTTTTATTGTAGTTCTTATACCATAAAATATAATTATTCCACTGACAATTTGAAAAATACGCTTAAAATTATATAAGAAATTAACACTAACCAATAAATATTGTGAGTATATATTTATAATGTTTAATAATATGTTGTAATATACATATAGATGAATATATGTTGAGAAGGAGCATATATAGAATTTTCTAAAATAATGACTTCAATTCAGCAATTAATAAAAAATAAAAAGAACATAAAATCATCTTGAACTTTGACCATTTTCTAAATTGATATAATCTCGAGACTATGATATTTATTCCGTCAATTAGTCCTTCCATCTAATTACCCTTAATTCACTAATGAACTTATGATGTGAAATTTTTTTAATTATATAATATCTACAGAGTTCATTAATTATTCATTAAAAACTTATTTCATATATATTTTAATCTTTAGAATATAAGTAAATTAAAAAAAATTAAAATTTATTATGTAAATTATATACAATATATAATAATTTAAATAATTGAATAATAAAATTATTATTTATTTTATTTATTTTTTATTTTTACTCGTTTATTCAAATTGATTAATATATATAATTAAAAAATATTGATTTGAATTTAATGATGTTTATATTAAAAAAAATTTGGGTAAGCTATATTAATATTATTTAATGGATAGTATAAATTGTAAATTCTATACATAACTAAACTTTTACTAATAATATATAAATGAAATATTACAAATTTTGATATTAGTTTTAATTTTTAATCTTAAATTCAAATAAACTAAAATTATTACATATAATAATTTATTATCATATTTAACTTATTTAAAATTTTATTAATTTATTTTCTAATTATTAAAATATATACTAAAATAAAGGTTGTGATTATATTAATTATAAATCTATTAGTGAACTAACGTTAACCAAACAGAATAATTAAATAGTAAAATAGTCGTAATTTAAGAATTAAATATTTTTTAAAATTTTATAACTTCAATTTATAAGAAGTCAAAATATAGAATAATTATACATTTTTTTTATACAAAAATTGCGCACAAGTACGAATGATTTTTGAAATTAAGGTTTAAGTGGAATAGTTAAATTTTAAATGTGCAAAACATGAGCAAAGAAGGAAGGAAGGTATAAAGAGAGGGGGGAGGCAAGCGTGTGGGGCAATGAATGTGACGTGACCAAGATTTGAAGGTGAATAAGAGAGGATTGGCCACGTGTATTGGGAGTGACACTCTTATTGAGGGAGCAACGCGGGGTTAGACGTGTGCAAAACAACAAATGGCTTCCCCACTTACCCTCAAACGCCACACACAATTAGGCAAAGCGGTGAAATCAATAAAAAATAAAAAAAATAAAAAAGCCCAACTCTTTTATTTCACCCCTCTCTCTATCCCATATTTCTTTCTCTCTTAAGTCTTACCCGCTAATGGGCCAATACATAACCATAATCAAAACACACACTTAGTTTTGCCGCTTCTATTTTTCCATGTTTTCTTGTCATCAATTGTCATGTGTGATTGCTCTCAATTTAAGGAACTTTCCCCTATATTATAATCCCCTATTTTCTACATTTATAATATTCACGAGGGGCACATATAATGAAAACATTATGGTATTCTGGAGAGAGAAAGCGAAAGATGTGGTCGTGGCATCGTATCATGTAACTATGTCCCGCATGCAACCCCACCTTGTATTCATCACTTATTGGCATTCCTACCTTTTACGAGTCCCCTTCCCCAATTTTCTTAATCCTACACGTGGTCTTCTCCTACATGTCCGAGTTGAGTTGAACCCTCCATTCCTTCACACCCCTCCTCCCTCTCTCCCACTATATATATAACACTTCTCAACTCTCTCTCATTCACTCCTAAGCCTCTCCTCAAATTTTTCAAACTCTCACAATCCCAAAAAAGATACCAACAACAACACTCTCGAAAACCAACCAATTTCAATTTTCTTTGTACAAAAAACACACTACTATAGACTACAAGTGCCACTCTTCCAAAAACAACCATGGCAGCATCAAACACATGGATTAACACAAAACTCCCATCATCATGCTCTTCTTCTTCCCCCTTCAAAGAATTGGGCTCTAGCTCAACAAATCCAACAACCTCAATTACCTTGAAGAAGAGGTCCAACACAAATTCCAACACCATCTCATGTTCCCTCCAAACACTCCACTTCCCTAAACACTACCAACAACCTCAATCCACAAACACAAAAACTGCCACCACCACCCCAACAAAGGAAAACAAGTCTCCACCATCCTCTGACACAACCAAACAACAACAAGTCACACCCCAAAGGTGGAACCTTTTGCAAAAAGCTGCATCCATGGCATTAGACATAGCCGAAAAAGCCTTAGTCTCACACGAGCGCCAACACCCACTTCCCAAAACCGCCGACCCAAAATTCCAAATTGCCGGAAACTTCGCTCCGGTGCCGGAGCACCCCGTCCAGCACTCACTCCCGGTCGCCGGAAAAATCCCAAAATGCATTGAAGGCGTCTACGTAAGGAACGGCGCCAACCCCTTATACGAGCCCGCCGCCGGCCACCACTTCTTCGACGGCGACGGCATGGTCCACGCCATCCGGTTCAAGGACGGTTCAGTCAGCTACGCTAGCCGGTTCACTGAAACTGAGCGTCTGGTTCAAGAAAAAGCACTTGGAAAACCGGTTTTCCCAAAAGCCATAGGTGAACTCCATGGCCACTCTGGCATAGCTCGATTGCTCTTGTTCTACGCTCGTGGACTCTTTGGTCTTGTTGATGGAAGCCATGGAATGGGTGTTGCAAACGCTGGTCTTGTTTACTTCAACAACCACCTCTTGGCTATGTCAGAAGATGATTTACCTTACCATGTTCGTGTAACTCCAAATGGTGACTTGAAAACCGTTGGTCGTTACAATTTCAACGGCCAACTCAAGAGTACAATGATTGCACATCCAAAGGTTGATCCTGTTAATGGTGATATGTATGCTCTTAGCTACGATGTTGTTCAGAAGCCTTATCTTAAGTACTTCAAGTTCAACAGTGATGGTGTTAAGTCCCCTGATGTTGAGATTCCTCTTTCCGAACCAACCATGATGCATGATTTTGCTATTACTGAGAGGTTCGTGGTTGTCCCTGATCAGCAAGTGGTGTTCAAGTTGAGTGAGATGATTCGTGGTGGTTCACCCGTTGTGTATGATAAGGAGAAGGTTTCAAGGTTTGGGGTTTTGGATAAGAATGCAAGTGATGCTTCTGGTATGAGGTGGATTGAAGCACCTGAGTGCTTTTGTTTCCATCTTTGGAATGCTTGGGAGGAGCCTGAGAATGATGAGATTGTGGTGATTGGGTCTTGCATGACCCCTGCTGACTCCATTTTCAATGAATGTGATGAGAGTTTGAAGAGTGTGTTATCTGAGATAAGGTTGAACTTGAAGACTGGCAAGTCAACAAGAAGACCAATCATTAATGGTGATTCTGATCAGCAGGTTAACTTGGAGGCTGGGATGGTGAATAGGAACAAATTGGGAAGGAAGACTCAGTTTGCTTATCTTGCACTTGCTGAGCCATGGCCTAAAGTTTCAGGCTTTGCAAAAGTGGACTTGTTCAGTGGGGAAGTGAAGAAGTACTTGTATGGAGAACAAAGGTTTGGTGGGGAGCCTCTGTTTCTTCCAAGGGATCCTAATTCTGAGAGAGAAGATGATGGTTATATTCTTACATTTGTGCATGATGAGAAGGAATGGAAATCTGAGCTGCAAATTGTGAATGCAATGAATTTGAAATTGGAGGCTTCTATTAAGCTTCCATCAAGGGTTCCTTATGGTTTCCATGGAACATTCATACATTCAAAGGATTTGAGGAAGCAAGCCTAATTGATTGGAATATTGACCTCAGATATTGGTCTTTCAATTGGCGTGTGCATTGGTTTGTGAGGAGGGATTTAACTGAGGGATGCTTGCAGATATGTCCCCGGAATCTCCTCCTCTGTTCTTTACAGCAGCAGATGTTTTTTTTCTGCTTTCTTTTTCATGATCTTTTTTTAATTTGGGGTTACTTCTTTTCTTTTTGTTAAGTGAGAGGTTTTGGGGGACCAGCTTGTAGCTTTTGGGTGTAGTTAGCAATGAAGCTCAGCTGGTCTCTGCTTATTCTTTCACTTGATGTGCATGTAAGTATAAAAATAATCACAACATAGAATGTGATATAATATATGTCTTTTACCATCTTCCATCCCTGTAAAATTCTGTTCACCTCAGTTTTCTATTGTGAATATCAGAAATAGTACTTATTTCACTATTCCTATTAAGTGTCCAAATAGTTTTTTATTTTTTTATTTTTTGGTTTCACTTTCTAATGAATCATAAGATTCTGTAAGAGAACAAAAAATAAAAATAAAAAAGGGTTACAGCAGAATTCACTGACTAGGTACCTTTTTGCTTGATGTAGCTTGTACTAAAGGAAAAAAAAAATACAGTTAAATACTTTTGAAAATGTATTTATTTTGTGCAGGTACTCAATACTATGTCTTCCAATGAAATTCTTAATAAAAACTAAAATTTTAATCATTTGAGTGGTACCTGTATTAAGCTGATATGTTAAATCACATTAAAGCTAGCATATTTATTCGAGTATTAATACGTCTTCATCAGTTTAAGATTTGAAGATATTACAAAAGATGGTGGTAGCACTATGGGAGATTGGCTCCTAGCACATGTTAAAATCACGAGTACCCAATCACAACCTTGCATTTGGGCAAGAGCAACCGCAATAAGTTGAAACGTTTGAGTAAGATACACATGGCAATAAATAACTGTCAAATCGCAACCAGAATATGATCATCAAGATAACAAGTCAACTTTGCAAGTGTTGTAGCAATTTGGAAGTTCCAAGCCAGATTTTTTAACTAGAAGATGAAGCTTTGATATTTATATAGCTTTATTAAGAAGTCAAGGAAAAATTGTGGTGGTTTTATTGGCAGATTGTGGAGAGAAAAAAAAGAAAAAAAAAATTGACACATCACACAACTATAGAACACAGATATCTGACATATACACGATGCTTTATTCATTAGGCTCAATTATTGAGGAGGATGCTCTTCCATGTCAACGTGCCAAGGTGCTTGGAGGGTCCAACCAAGGAAAAAATTTCATCTTAAATTGTAACTTTTCATCATGTCAAGCAACTTGTAACATGAAAGTCTCTCTAATTAGCATTATACCGATTATGGGCAATTCTGTTAGTTGTGTTTGTAGCAATGTGATTCGGTATGTAAGGCATGTCTTTCATTGTTTGTTCAGTGGTTTTTGCAATTTGCACTTGGGTTTCCTTCACTCATAGTGCATGTGCAAGCTGTGATGGTCTCTTTTTGTTTTTATCTTGAGAAAGAAAGTCCATTGTGCTTTGCACAGTGATGATGTTAAAAGCCAATTTGAGCTTTGAGTCAGAGTACTCTCTCATGGCTTCAACGTCATAATGCCCACTGTCCATGAGGGACTTAAAGAGTAGTGGAACATACGATTGCTATATTCAAATTAAAACATAACCTTTTTCTTTTCTACATATGATTTCTATTTACAAAACATAGAAATGTTATGTGCATTCTTTTAGTGAAGGTCCTTTAATATGTAGACTTATAAGTGTTTTGATTACATAATTGGACCTATGACAATTAGGAAAATTATATGTACCCTTCTTTTCAAGACACAATTCTAGGAAAATTGTATGAATCTCAATCTAATCACCTAACTAACCAAAGAGAAAAGAAAACAAAAAAGAGGAGTGAAGGGCGTAGCCAATTAAATGAAGCGAAAACGTGCTTTATGGTTTATTGTTATTGATGAATCTTTGGTTATGGGTCCATAAAATGGGATATGTCGGTGAAAGGAAAGTATATCAGTGCTAAAGTTGATTCATTCTATTTCCAGTTCAACACATGGCAACCCCCAATTTGTGTATGTGGAATGTAGTTTTCCGTCACATTTCTGTTTTTTCCAATGCAAGATATTTTTTTTTTCAATCATTCATTCAACGGTGGAGCCAGAGAATGTTTAGAGGGACGATTGTCCCTTCCCCTAAATTCGTGTAAATATTTGCCTTACCTTATTTAAATTTAAGAAAATAATAATTTAGTATAAGTTTGCTGATTTGTACCACAACCCTGAAACTTAGCCTTCGAGATTTTGTCTTTATTTTTTTCAATGTATAAAGAAAATTTGGAATTTTTCAAATTTGATTACATATAAATCCATTCGTACAATTTTCTATCTCCTTTATTGCATTATTGATTACTTTACTAATTCCATAGAGCAAATCTTTCATTCTATTAATATATTTTGGGTTTAATATTTTTGTTTCTATTGTAGAAAAAAAAAAATCTATCGTCACAAACAAATTCTAACTAATATATACATAAGTAAACTAGTTTATACCATAGTCGTATTAATGTCATTGTCATTGACCTACTTTATACCCTAACTGCCACCAAGTAATTTGGCAGGAAGAATATACTTTAAAAAAATAACGTTATATTGAAAATTTAATGACTAAAATTATTTTAAAATATGGAAAAAGCACTTCTCCTTTCATAGGATAAGAAGGCTAATAAGACGTCAAAATTCAAGCTATGCTTCTTCTTTTTCTTTTAAAATGTGGAGCCTGTTTAATTTTTTATCTGTAGGAAATTGACTTCTCCTCTTGTGGCATAAGAAGTTGTTTGCTCTTAAAATATATGTATGTGTATATGTATATTACAAATTATGAAATTATTAAAGTTTATTCTGCTAATTTTTCATTAATAGTTATAATTTGATTTTATTTTTATTTTTTTAAATATACCTTCCATTTTAGAGAAGCGAAATCCATTTAGAGAAGGTAGGAAAGTGATTGATTGCAGCACGTGCACAACAATCTTTTAATCTTTCCCTCAATTTCTAGTTTGCGGTTTTAATTATCAATTGTACGTTGGAATGAAAATAGTGGTGCATGATGACTGATGAGGCAATGGCTTACGACAACGTTAGCGATATTCAAATAAAAAGAAACCAATTGATAACCATTTTATGTGCAAAATCTGAGAATCTTGACGCCCTTTTTTTCGTTGTCTATTAATTGCTTGCTTATTCATAACGTGTTACAATGGGTTACTCTTAAGTCTTAAGTGTGTGTTGAAGCTTAAGAAAAGTTATTTATCACGGTAAAAAAAATTGTCTAAATTAGGTAACTTTTATTCATACAAATATAAATTGTTCGATCCAATAGGATTATAATTAATATGAAATTTGTGAACTACAAGTGTTTATGGAAGAGACAGTCGCAAGTGGTGATAAATTATAAATAAACAAGAAGGCAAAAAAGATGGCATATGTGCTTTGTGACACAATAAAACCAGAACATAAAAAAATTATTTTTTTCACCAAAACAAATGTGCGTAGGATAAGGGCAGTGCCCATTAAGAGTTCAGAAATGATGTGTTACATAGTCTTTAGAAAAAAATGCCAAGTAAATGAATGGCTAGTGATAGAAATGAATTAGAAAAAACTCCAACTTCACAATTTCAATTCGACAAGTAATTACCGCATTTCGTTGTCTTACAAGTTAAGCATCCAACTTTAAACTCATCAAAAGAGTTTTAAAATGAATAGTTTATACATATACTTCTAGTTACACTATTTCCGACAGTAAAAATGATGACAGGTTGTAGAAACGTTCAAGTTTCAAACTTCCAATTTGGTGAGTAACCATTTTGTAATATTAGTATAACTTGGAATCCTCTGTCTCAGGCACTTTGACCATATTGCCACTTCTTTAATAAAAATTTACTTGATTATCACATTTGAAAAAAAAATTGTCAAAATGTCACGTCACAATCTTGTTGGTCTGATAAGCAGAAATGGACTGAACACATGTCAGCGTCTGAATGGTCTACCATTCTCGCTGGACTGCCCAGCTAGAATGACAGAATGCTAACACGTGACAAAAGTACAGACACCCAGAGAATGCTTGTACTTTTGCCACGTGTCAGTATTCTGTCATTCTAGTTGGGCAGTCCAGCGAAAATGGTTGACCATTCAGATGCTGACACGTGTTCAGTCCATTCCCGCTTGTCAGACCAGCAAGATTGTGACGTGACATTTTGACAAAAAAAAAATTTCAGACGTGACAATTAAGTAAATTTTTACCTAAAAGGTGACAATATGGTCATTATCCTCTCATCGTACTTACATTAACTTCTTTTTTTATTTGATTTTTCTAACATTCTGGTCAACAAATCCCATCTTTATATACTTTTAATGTCATCTACCCAACATGTGGAAAAACCTTTTCTTATTTTCCTAAATTGAGAATCTACGTTAGACAAAGTTCTCAAAGTTCTCTTCTTGCAACATCCCACTCTAACACGGTACCACAAATTCACGGAAATTTCTACAATATTCTGGTCCCACTCATTTTGTTGAAGAATTTAAGTGTGAATAATTAAGTTAAAAAGTCTCACATTAATTAAGAATAGACTAAGTGAGAAAAAATTCATACCTTTAATGCCTTAAAGTTTTAGATTTGATTATAATATTCTGAGCTCAGTTAATGTTGCTTCTCACTTGACTTATGATTGACGGTCTCTCTCCCCGTCATGAGCTCTCCCTGGACGGCCCAACAATTAATAATCATGTAAATAGAACGACCCATACACCTAATGTCTTAAGATTTTGAATTTATATTGCTGTTTACTTGGCCTATGGTTAGTGGTCTCTCCCCACCATGAACTCTCTCTACACGGCCCAACACACTTTTTTATACATCTCTCCAATTATAACCAAAGACAATGCTCATACAATAATATGTAAGTGAGAAAAATGTTGTGTTAAATACAATATTTGATTGTGAGTAACAATAATACATACAACAGTAATATAGAAAATGCACTCCAAATTCACAATCTGAATTAATTAAATATATGAAGTAAAAATAAATGAATAAACAAACAAATGGGAACCAACTTGCAACACATTCCAATTGAATCAGAGATTGCAACACAATTTCCAATATGTTCCTCAACCCACTCAAGCTACTTGTATTCCTTTACCAATACTATCTTGTGACACACACATAAAGAACTTTCTGGCTGTGCGTTCATCAACAGCTTCATCGAATTCCTCAGAGTTCGATTTGGCCACATAATAAGTGGCAGATAACAAACATCTATTGGAAAATTATACATTACAGTGCGTCAGATGTCCTGCAGAATTTAATGTTACCTTTAACTTATCCTTAAATTTTTCTTTTATAATTTTTTTTGAAAAATTTAAACTTATCCTTCATGTATTTAATTAATTTTATATTTATGTACACTTAAAAGAATGGTAACTTATAAAAAAAAATATATAATGAAGTTGTAGAACACAATTTGCGGTCCAAAGTACTATAAAGAAAATATAAAAAATGTATGGAGTGAGAATGCAACTGTAAAAACAATTTTAAAATGTTTTATCTAAAACATGGCACACATGTTAATTTTTTTCTCACAAAGGAATATCCATTATCAATAGATTAAGTGAGCTAGAATTATATCTCAATCCAAAATCTTAAAATATTAAATTTATAAGTCCTTCTATTTATATAGTTATCACTTATACATTATTAAAAATATAAACTTCATCACTCACACTTAAATTCACAACATATTTTTAACAGCACTATTTTGTTATTTAGCTATATAAGAAAATTAATTTGAACATTATATGTAAAAACATTAATTGTATTTTTTTTCCTACGAAGATATTTATGTCATTTAAATTAAATTTGATTTCATTACACATTAATTTTCATATACCAAATAATTGAATAATTTGTGGATTGGGAATGATTATTCTAGTTTGTCGTCTTCTATTTCATTTTTATATCACTCTTATATGAAATCACCATTCTTCATATCAACTCTGATGTAATTTTTTTTAAGTGATATTTAGTCATTTTGAGATATGGTTACTTAGACATAATGTTAGATTGTGATTGAACTTTCATGAAGTAGGTCTCACGATGATTGTTTTAAGAAGCTCCTCTGCGTGCTCTAGTGGAAAAAGGGATGATGAATTTGCAAGTTAATTCAAGTCAATAAAAGCAATAGGTATAGTGCTTAAAGCAAAATTAACAGGGGAGGGTTATATTTACAAAATTTTTTTTTACAAACTATATTATATTTTTTGAAAAAACATTATATTACACTATGTTCTCCCAAAAAATACATAGTGTAATTTGTAAAAATCTATAAAAAAAATTTGTAATCAAATCTTTTCTCAAATTAATATGTGTTGCTTAATAAATGAGAGTGAATACCCTACTTATGTACAATGCATAGTATACCTAAGCTCGATAGTATATCCGAAATTATTTATTATTTAGTGATTCACAAATAAAACAAAATAGGTAGACATTAGGTACAAAAGATGCGAATTAGATTTCAGAAACTACTGGTCCTGGGGCTTCCAAGGTTTCAGTATGTACAATAACATAAAGTATTAATAGGGATGTAAGCTATGATGCAATGTGGCAACTGACCCTGAACTACAAATTTCAACCATACATAAATCTAAACCTTCTATTAAGATATATATAAAATATAAAGAAAAAATCTTTGTGCAAATACTATTACCTAATGAGGGGGGAAAAATATAGGTAGACATTATAGGTGGAAAAGATGCATATTAGATTTCAGAAACTACTTCTAGAGACTTCCAAGGTTTCAGTATATTATAATATTATTAAGTATTAATAGGGATGCACATGGCAACTGACTCTGTACTACAAATTTCAACCACACATAATCTAAACCTTCTATTAGGATAAGGTATGCAGCTATGTTTACTGCCAACAATGAACAGCTGTGCTGTGTTACAAGCAACCTTTGTGGCCAAGATTTCCCCTAAAGTTAAGCTGAAGAAACCTCAACATTTGAAGACAAAAAATTGTTTTCTATATTATATTGTTAAAGAACTTACATACAACTAGAAACATAAGAATATTGAATTTTTTACCATAAAAGTAAGTGATATATATTGATAATATGCTACTAATCTACCAATTCCTAAAATTTGTCAAAATTACAGAGAACTTAAACTGTCATTGCCAATCAATTCCTAGAAGGGAACTTACTGATAGAATGTAGCATTCACGATATGAAAGGTGCCACTTGTCATCGGTTACACCTATCATACATTCTTGGTTCACGCGAAAAAGGATAATTATTTGAAGTCACTTTTAATAGACTTTGGTATTATTATTAGATAAGATTGGTGCCTTGCTCTTTCTATGTTAATGGTGCTGAAAAATGAAATGATATTTTTGGGGATATTCATGTTAATAATGTTCATTTCCTCACAATAGGCCCCATCTCCACATAATCTTTGTTCTTTGGGTGTAGTATGTCAAGTTAACATCAGTTACATGGTTAAAATTTTAAGTCACTAATTAAAATTGTTGAGATGAGTCTGTTTTAGAATCCTTTCATTCATTTTCAGCAGTCTTAGTATATCATAACTCTATAATATGTCATCATTACCCTGAAAGCCAAAGTACTAGTAAATATTCAAGTCATTCAGTGTCATTAACACATTGTGTAAAAAAAAAACTAAAATTAGGCCAAGAATGTGAAATGGAAGCTGCATTTCACCCCCCAAGAGTTCATTGTCACCCCTATGTGCAGCCAAAAGGGAGATATTAATGCTGTGTTTCTGAAGCTCTCACAGCCACAAGTTGGAAGAATCTAGAGTGACCCACAATGTCTCAAAATAAACCTTTCTATATGAACTCCAAATCCAAAGAATTGACTAATATTTGCTATTCAGACCGAGAACGCCGCTTTCTAATGCAGAAACGTCTGAAAGGTTCCCTTTCACCCCTGCACATGCACAGGGGAATATTGGAATTGACACACTGATTGCTACGTGAATAGTAGAGCCCAAGAATTTTTATTTATTTATGTAAATAAAAACAATATGTAATAACTCTGAACTTCTCAGAAAGGAATAAGGAGAAGGAGATACGTGTCGCTCATAGGGTGAAACATGTTAACATGATGATGATTGAACAGGCAGCGCTAGCGCTATGAATCCTAGCTTAGAAAAATCACCGTTAAATCTTCAAACAAGCTGACAATAAAGGAGAGCTAAATGGGCTCGGTTATGATTGGTGAGATGTGAATTCGAAAAAATTCCAGTAAGATGAGTTTGAAGATTCAATTCAAACTAAAAGTTTAAATTGAAAATGAAAAGAACCAATTCAACCCAAAAGTTTAAGTTATTGGGTGAGATTACATTAATGGTTTTATATATCTCAACACGCTCCTTTACATGAGAGCCCACTGGATTTGAAGGGTGGATAATGCACAGGCTCACCTACCTGTGCGAACAAAGAAATTCCACTTGAAAGAAATTGGAGGGCGGCGAGGATCGAACCCGAGACACGAGGCTCTGATACCATGTAAAGAACTTTGGGATACACCACCCCAAAAGCTAGCTCAAAGGGTGGGAGTGCCCAAGACCTTATAAACTCCACATTAGTTTGGTTCTACGTGTTTTGTTCATCATCTTGGTCCAGGTTTCGATAAATTAGCTCTCAAGTCTCATAAATGTGTTTTTCTGGGTTATCCTCGGTCTCAGAAAGGTTACCGTTGCTACTCTTCCACTTTACGTCGATACGTTATCTCGGCGGATGTCTCCTTTCTTGAATCAGTTCCCTTTTTTGGATCCTCTACTACTCCTGTGGAAACTGATCCTGTACAGTCAACCTTCCCAGGTGACTTTCTTTACCTTCCATCTTTACCCGTCCATGTTTCTAACATTCCCCCTACTTTCGGATAGTGACCTTCCTATTGCTTTTCGTAAGGGTACTCGTGATACTCGCCCTCCGGCCAGGTATACAGTCAATATTAGTTATCATCGTCTTTCTCCATCATATTTTTCTTGTCTTTCCTCTTTGTCCTCTGTATCTGTTACTAAGACTACAGGTGATGCACTTTCACATTCGGGATGGAGACAAGCTATGATTGATGAAATGAGTGCTCTTCATCATAATGGCACATGGGATCTGGTGCCTCTTCCTTCTGGCAAATCTGTGGTTGGTTGCAGATGGATTTATGCTGTTAAGGTTGGACCTGATGGTCAAGTGGATCGTCTTAAAGCTCGCTTGGTGGCGAAGGGTTTTACTCAGGTCTTTGGTTTGGATTTTATTGATACTTTTTCTCCTGTGGCGAAAATGTCTATTGTTCGCCTTTTTATTGCCATGGCTGCTATTCGCTATTGGCCTCTCTACCAGCTGGATATCAAGAATGCTTTTCTTCATGGTGATCTTGAGGAAGAAATTTATATGGAGCAACCTCCTGGATTTGTTTCTCAGGGGGAGTCAGGTCTTGTTTGTCGTCTTCGTAAGTCTCTCTATGGCCTCAAACAATCTCCAAGAGCGTGGTTTGGTAAATTTAGCAGTGTTGTTCAACAATTTGGCATGACTCGGAGTGCTGCTGATCATTCTCTCTTTTATCGTCATTCTGCTTCTGGATCCATTTATCTGGTGGTATATGTGGATGATATTGTCATCACAGGTAGTGATCGGCATGGGATCACTCGATTAAAACAACACTTATGTCATCATTTTCAGACTAAGGATCTTGGGAAACTTCGATACTTCTTGGGAATCGAGGTGGCCCAATCTAAAGCTGGTTTTGTGATATCTCAGAGGAAATATGCTCTGGATATTCTTGAAGAAACTGCTCTGTTGAATTCAAAGTCTGTTGATACTCCTATGGATCCAAGTATCGAGCTTCTACCAAATCAGGGGGAGCCCTTTTCAGATCCTGAGCGGTATAGAAGATTGGTTGGAAAATTGAACTACCTCACAGTCACTCGGCCTGATATTTCTTTTGCAGTTAGTGTTGTCAGTCAATTTCTCAATTCTCCATGTCAAGAACATTGGAATGCAGTCATCCGTATTCTTAAGTATATTAAGGCATCTTCAGGAAAAGGCCTTGAATATGAAGATAAAGGTCATGATAAAGTTGTTGGGTACTGTGATGCTAATTGGGCTGGTTGTCCAACTGATAGGAGATCTACTTCTGGGTATTGTGTCTTTGTTGGAGGCAACTTGATTTCCTGGAAAAGTAAGAAACAAAGCGTAGTTGCCAGATCAAGTGCTGAAGCAGAATACCGCTCCATGGCGACTACTAGTTGCGAGCTCATCTGCTTAAACAGCTTCTCAAAGAGATTAAGTTTGGAGACACTGAACAGGAAACTCTCATTTGTGATAATCAAGCAGCTCTACACATTTCATCAAATCCAGTGTTTCATGAAAGAACCAAGCATATAGAAATAGATTGTCACTTTGTTCGAGAAAAGGTTCTTGCTGGTGAAATTAAAACTAGCTTTGTACCCTCTAATGAGCAATTAGCAGATGTGTTTACAAAATCTTTGAGGGGCCCTCGAATAGAGTTTATATGTAACAAGCTTGGTGCATATGACCTATACGCTCCAGCTTGAGGGGGAGTGTTAGAAATATATTGTAATTAGGGTTTCCTTATTTTGTATTAGGTCTGATTATATTAGGTTTGAGCTTAGTCCATTAGTTTGTCTATATATATTGTACATCCTTCATCAGTTAATACACACAGTATTATTTTAAATGTTCCTCTCTTCTTTCTTCTGTCTCGTTATTTAACAAAAAAAAGTTAAAATTCATTAATTATTTTTATATTATATTTTTTTAATATGTCGCCTCACGGAAGAGGTCTTTAGATTTACAGTGTAAATATTATAGTTTACCAAAGAAAAAAAGTGTAAATATTGCACAGACTCATTTTTGAGATTTTATCTTATAGTGCACAAGCTCATACTTGGACCATTGTTGATTTAACACCTGATAAAACACCCATAGGATGTAAGTGGGTATACAAGATCAAGTATTGTGCAAATGGTGAAATTGAGAGACACAAAGCCCGATTAGTGGCCAAAGGGTTTACTCAACAAGAAGGGGTTGACTTTTTCGATACTTTTTCACCAGTTTCCAAACTCACCTCTATTCGAGTCCTACTTAGTATTGCAGCTGCTAAGGGATGGATTTTGGAACAATTGGACGTAGATAACGCATTCCTTCACGGTGATCTTAGTGAAGAAGTGTACATGACGATTCCTCCAGGATTACATAGATCCAAAAACAACCAAGCTTGCCGTCTTAATAAGTCTCTTTATGGCCTCAAGCAAGCGAGCCGCCAATGGTACAGTAAATTGTCTGAGGCTCTTCTGACTCTTGGTTATATACAAGGAAATGCAAATCACTCCATGTTTACTCGAAAGGTTGGATCCTCATTCACAGTGCTTTTGGTCTACGTAGATGATGTTGTACTTTCTGGTAATTCCCCATCTGAGATCACACGAGTGAAAGCTTTTCTACATGAGAAATTCAAAATAAAGGATCTTGGTCCTCTGCGCTATTTTTTGGGCCTTGAAGTTTCTCGCACTTCACGTGGAATTCATCTCAACCAACACAAATATGCATTGGAGATCCTCTCTGATATGGGGATGCTAGCAACCAAGCCCAGTTCTACTCCAATGGAGCCATCTTCTCGTCTCAGTCGCACCACTGGGTCCCCTCTGATAGATGAGTTCTCTTATCATCGCCTAGTTGGGCGCTTACTCTATTTGACAACAACGAGACCAGATTTCTGCTTCGCTGTTCAACAGCTTTCTCAATTTGTATCTTGTCCTCGTGATGCTCATCATCAAGCTGCACTTCGTATTCTTAAATACTTAAAAGGAGCACCAGCTTCTGGACTTTTCTTCCCTTCGTCTCCAGATATCCAGGTTCGTGCCTTTGCTGACTCCGACTGGGCATGTTGCCCTGACACTCGCCGGTCAACTGCAGGTTTCTGCATATTTTTTGGATCTTCTTTGGTCGCTTGGAAAACGAAGAAGCAATCAACTGTTTCTCGTTCCTCATCTAAAGCGGAGTATCGAGCTCTTGCCATTCTCACCTGTGAAATCCAATGGCTCCAACATTTGTTTCACGATCTGCATATTCAATGGCTTAAACCAGCCTCTGTTTTTTGCGACAACAAATCGGCCATTTATCTTGCCCATAATCTAGCCTTCCACAAGCGCTCCATACACATCGAAATCGACTTTCACATTACTCGCGAGAAACTTCAGTCAGGTCTTTTGCGACTACTTCCAGTGACATCCTCTGACCAGTTGGCCGACATGTTTACCAAGTCTCTTCCTCCGGCAGTCTTTCACACAGCTCTCTTCAAGTTGGGCCTTGTTAACATTCACGGTCCAACTTGTGAGGGGGTAATGAGGACAAGCCAAAATCCAAGCCCAGACAATAAAGGCCCACGACCTTCAGCTGATACAAACAGTCCAACCAACTCAGTTTCCACGTCAGATGACAGTTGCATTATGCCAACTAACCATAACAGAACGAATGTAGTTTGTTAGAGATCAATTATTCATCAAAGCATGTATAAATATTATTTTGTATAGTGCATTTGGTAAAAATTGATTGTATTCTGAACTCTTTGAGTAATGAAAAGTTTCAAGTTTTCTCTCAACTCTATTACTGCTAACTTAATTTTATTAGAAAGAAAGAGTGGTGAGGATTAAAATCTTGATCCCATAGTCATGTACCATGTAAAGCAATCATCACACCTAAAAGAAATTAGCTTATTTGTTCTATGTGCTCTGATATCATGTACAAAATCAATTCAACCCCCAAAAACTTCAGCTGAACAGTAAAAGCTCATCAATGATTTTTATATCATATTTTTCTTATAATGAGTGATGATAATGATTGATAAAGATACTCTTTCCGAGGAGATAGTGGAATATTTATAGAATGGAAGAAGATCCCCTAGCGTGTGAACTATAATGTCATGACCATTTTTCAGCCTTATAGGCCCAACAATGGTGTGAAATTGCATGACTTCCTCATGTGTATTAGTCACACGTGTGTAGAAAGTATGGGGTAATCACGTATAAAGTGTGGGGTAAACATTTGGGGGTAGGTTATTTTTACAAATTTTTTATTTACAAACTATACTATGTACTACGGATAATACATGCTCAAATAGTATATACTACCCATAGTACATAATATAGTTTATAAGAGTTTATAAATATTAAGTTAGTGATAAATATTTTGCCTGTCTCCGGCAGTTCAATGGGACGACCAATTAATACCATTCGATTGTTCCACAACAAATCCATTTTTATAGCATTAGTTCTCATCACTTGAACTAATTGTTCTATATCCAACCATGTTAAGTTCTTGCCTTGCAATATTTTAAGCCTTGACACATTGTTAATATCATGCATGGATTGAATTTGAATTTCTATGTGGAAAAACCCATTGAGGAGGGGAATATATAAAGAAGTTAATGCAATATTAATTGTGCCTATTAATTAATTGTTGGTTTATGATTTTCATATATTAGGCAGCGGGGTGATAATTGGTTCAGATATATGTCAGCTTATGTGGGAGTGGCCATTATTGGATAAAGAGAAAGGAAGTGGAACAAAAGGATTTAAAATTGCAAGTAAATGGAAAACTTTTAATCTTGTTGTGAAATGGAGGGTGACGAGCAACATGATGTATTAGATTGCCTAATAATATCCATTAGGTATATAAAACGTGTAAAAAGTACTAACTGAATTCCTTAAACCTCCAAAAGTGACCCAACATTCCTAAATTAGTAATAGAACTTCAGAAACAA
This sequence comes from Gastrolobium bilobum, assembly GCF_033153095.1. Lineage (NCBI taxonomy): Eukaryota > Viridiplantae > Streptophyta > Magnoliopsida > Fabales > Fabaceae > Gastrolobium > Gastrolobium bilobum. The sequence goes on along the minus strand of NW_026895395.1, from coordinate 70,364 downwards.
AGAATAATTCATGTTGCTAAGCTGAAAGTGCTATTAGACGATTAAAAAAATATAGCTTCAAGATATATATACTTAAATTTCTAAACTCAAGGAAGTCACATCTGATCACGTAACACAAGTTTCTGGCGGTTTGTGACTCTCATAAAGCTTGAGGATTTGATTAGAATTGTAAAAGCACTATTAATTATATATAATGTAAACTAAGTTATCAACTGGCGGCATACGCATATGCCAAAAAAAATTATGATACTTTTTTCTTCCCACATTCAACATCTTCAATAGGTTCCCTTTTATCTTTAATTTTACCCACAAAAATAACTTAAAATAAAGTAAGCACCAAAAGATGTTCAACACATGATCCTTTCTTACACACCACTAATCACAATTTTTATTTTTTTTTGGGGTTTATTGAATGTCCAAAATATGGGTTTGATTTCCGAGAGGAACAACTCCCGAGGAGGATGCATAGACTCAAACCCGAAATTATATTAGTTGAGTCTATTAAGATTTGGGACACTCGTTGATATAAAAAAACACAATAATATACTCGGAGAGCCTATGATTTTTACATCATCAAAGTTGCAACCTCAAGCTGCATAACCTAATTCATATGCTAAGTTTGCAACACCTTTCCAAGTGTGAATAGATAACTGCTGAAGTCACTAGACTTGCTAGCATGACGTAGAAATTACACATACCTTATAGCTTCTGCTGCATTTAATTCCATAACAGCAGCTAAATTTAGGCTTAGTCCTTCTCCCTTCATTAATATATTTTTCTTTTCTTTTCTTTTTGCATACCCCTTCATTGGATTGGGATGCCTTGTGCACTGCCCTTCCTTGTTTGAGAAGCGCCAATAATTCATGTCCCAACATTTCCCAGGAAATCATTAAGAAGGACAATATTTGCAATCAAAATTCAAGAAGAACCATGATTATGAACATGCAAATTTTGTTGACTAGAAACGCGGATTCAAGCATCAGAAGTACATTAATTGGTTAGCACTAAGCATCATGACTTCACATTTCAGAGGAAAAAAAGCAGCTTATAAAGGACCACAGAGCATGAACTGCCACCTGTGTTCCAGCTTTTGAAAAATCAAATAACATATCATATGGTCAAATTTACACACTAATGAAAACCCATGGACTAGATTTTCTCACTACTATATGCAACATGCATAACATTACATATGTGAGTGAATATGGTTTGAAACTGCTGATACGGTTATTGTGCTTAAAACATGCATAAAAAACAATTCCCTTTGAATATTGTAGTTACAAATTTGTGGGACAATTGCAAAAAAATGCAGCTGCATGTGGGAATTGTGTGGACCTTGAAAAACCATAATATTGCTAGCTATCATAATACAGAGAACACTAGATGAAACATTTGGCTAAGAAGTTTCAAAGGGGTAATGTAAAATCATATATAGTTGGGTATGTAAACCACCATAGTTGCTCTCATCACCTTTCAATGGCTATAAGAAAGGTCCAAAGAGGTAAGGTTTTCCTGATTTATTGGATCCATAATTGTTGGAGAATAAAATATGCTTTAGATGATGCATTTGGGTCAGGCAATAGTGGATGATGTGGGCCTATAACTCATTCAAAATTCCTTGCGGGAAACCCTCTCTTTATATTATTGTTTAAGAACAAAGGATGCACTTGGTGGGGGAGATGAACCATGTGTCACACTCTGATAATATGTGTTTCGGTGTACCAAACTATATAACAATATAAAAATGGGGTGATATATATGGGGAGCAACAGAACACGTTTGAACAATATATAAACATATCTCTAGAGAGAAGGTGTCTGATTCGGTTCAAAACAATGCACAGAAACTTGGAGAAGATACACATAACATAAGCTAACTTTTGAACATTTTTGTTTCTTTGGGAAGACATGCATACATAAGCAAATTAAAACGAGAAGATCCTGGTATCTATACTACCAATTGGTGATATACATAATGTGACATGTGTCCAAAGATGCATAAGATCGACATGGAATCGCAGACATTTTAAGTTTCCAAAATTTTGAATGCCGCAATCGTTCTACCTCTGATTTTAACCAAAAAAATAAAATAAAAAATGCTTTCATGGTTTTTATAAAATTCCGTGTAAGAAAATATTTGAAAATAACTCTTGTAAGATGTTGCATTTAAGCTCCTTCACTATGCATATTCCTTTAACAACTTCAAATTATAAATATGATAGTAAAATTACTTTTCTTTTCTTTTTTGGATTTTTTAGGATTAAAACAACAACAAAAACAAATAACGTCTCCAATATAAGACTAATGTTTCTCATGTTATAAGGGATAAAATTATCTCCTACATACACATAAAAGTGTGTGAAGCCCACGTGAGGAGAAGAGAGAGAAAAATAAAATATTATCTCACACGTTTTTATGTGTATATAATAAGAGATAAAATTTATCTCTTACAACATTAGAAATATTATTCTTCTCAAATATTTATATCAAATCCGAGGTGAGGATTTATTGGGCTGGGATAAATTGGGCCTAGGCCTGGGTTGGTTCTTAATGGCCCAATTTATAGCCTCAACCCTAAAGTCAGCCGCATCATTTAGTCCAGGTTATAAGTCCATTGTCACTAATGTTCTGGCCCGGCCCACGATCAATGAGATTCTTGACTACTACTTGTGACAAAGGATCAAAAGATGTGATGAGCGGTTAAAAATGCAAATCAATTTTTTTTGGTGATGGAAAATTCTTTTTCAGATGACAATGAACGATCCATCACTACAAACGAGTGTGCAAGATGAGTAGGAGTAAGTTTGGTAAATAATTAAGAATATTTTCTGAAAATAAAATTGCTTTTTGGGCTCTTTCCCTCTCGTCTACTGTACATGTTTTTCCATAAGCTTTTAAGAGCAACTTTAAAGAATATAAAATATTAACCAAACAGACTGCAAATGCAAACACGAAAATTATTTTTTAACCCAAAAAAAAAACTACAAAAAGAAATAGCTCATTGAAATAAGCATCAAAGTTTTTTATTCTTAATTCTGGATTATTTAATAAATGATATAGAAACACTTTTTTATTCTCTAATTGACATTTTAATTTATTTCATATTTGTTTTGGTAATTTACTGCATAAAAGAAATTCTTTATATAATTCGAACAAAACATATTATATAAATCACTCTTCTATTAACAGATCAAAACACTAAAATTAATTTCAAAATGTATGTGGTATGTTCTAAATGCAGTTTTTGAAATGTCAGGCTCAAACATTCTAATTTGATTATATCAAGACTTTAGATCAATTTTTGAAGAGTAAGCAGCCCTAAATAACTCATTTAATAACTTCAAGAAACATATCTCGGATGGTAACTAAGGGTGTTCGCGGTCTGGATTGGATCAGTTTTGGAAGCAAAAACCATCTAATCCAATTCCTTCGGTTTGATCATATAACCATCCATTCGGTTTTGATTTTTTTTCAAATCTGATCCAATCCAATCCAATTTTTTCGGTTTGGATTGGATCGGATTTCAGTTTTTTGAAAATCCTAAAATTTATTTCATGACTATTGTGCAAATAACATCTTTTGTTTATATTGGCTTTGTAAAAAAAAAATTTGAAATACAAAAGCATTAGTAAACTATAATATAATTTTTTAATTTTGGCAATGAGATATAAAGCTCTACAAAGATAAAATTTTGTTGATGAGATATGACTAGATTTTTTCTTGGGTTTAGTTGATGGGTTAATGGGTCTTGGGTTTAGAAATTTTTAGGCTATGATTAGGGAAATACCCAAGTAGGTAAAGGGAAATTAATATATTGGATCGGTTTGGATTGGATCGGTTTTCATCAACCCATCCAAAAACCGATCCAATCCAATTAAAATTTGCGGTTTTTAATCGGTTTTCGTTTTATCAGTTTTCGGTTTATTCGGTTATCAGTTTTTCGGTTCGGTCACAGCGGTTTGAATCGGTTTGGATCGGTTGATGAACACCCCTAATGGTAACTTTGTTGAGAGCCTTATAATCCACATAAAACGCCAATCTGTCTATTTTCTTTCTCACTGCTAGCCAGTGGCAGAGCAACGTTGGGGCAGAAAGGGGCCTTGTCCCAGTCTAAATTTCGAAAATTAGCCACAGTTTCAATTTTGTTAAAGAAACATGGCTAGTTTGTAAGTTTATTTTCAAAACATTAGCTACGTTTAACATGACTAAATAACCGTGGTCTAGACTAAAATTTTTTGACCTAAGCTAGATTGCTACATTGGTTCCGCCACTGATGCTAGCCCAAATTATCCCCATACGTAACATGTATGCCACCAACTTCTTTTTTAGAAATTGAAACCAGTGGATTACACCACCCTTAGGGTGTAAATACTAGGCTTTGACATAAAGAGGTGAGGTTTCCGTGTAAAAAGTACTTTAGACCTGACCTATTTTTAGACTTGTATAGACTCAAATTATAAGTCTAGTCTAGCTTATATTTAACAAATAAAAGTCTTAGCTTTGCTTGTTAACCTGTTTAAACCTAATAGGCATTCAATAATTAAAATAGTATTACTTTATTATTCAAAATCATAAATAATAATTTATCTATTTTATTTAAAATAAATAATATAATATAAGCCAACTTGTAAGCTTATAGGCCGGCAAATAAAAATATATATATGGTTTACTTTAGATAGGTTTTTTTTAAGACCAAGCATATTTTATTTGACTACGTATAAATAGGTCGAGACTGACGTAACATAGATAAATCTGTAGGCCCTGTTAAGTCCACCGGCCCATTTACACTCTTAACAAACGTCAATGCTAACAAATGCTAGTTGCAACTTTTCATATGCATGGGTTTCTTGCCTTCAAATACGGAAAACTCCACCTTGAGGTGCTAAGAATGTCCAATTGTTGAACCAGAGGAAGTTCCTTCTCCTTCGCTCGTGGAGTTGCTTTTACGTCCATCACGATCGTTGGTGGTGTCTTCAAACGCATCCACACAGTGGTGTAGCCACATGAAGGCCAGCAGGTGCCTTGGCACCTGCTTGTTTTTTCTTTTACTTATTATATATTATGTAATTAATTATAATTAACAAAGGTAAAAATTATAATTTGGCACCACCTAAAAAGAAAATCAAATACTCAATACAAATTAACAACAAATCATGTAAATGCAAACAAATAATAAGGATGTATAGTAGGGGTGTTCATCAATCGATCCAAACCGATTCAAACCGCGTAATCGAACCGAAAAACCGATAACCGAATAAACCGAAAACCGAAAAACCGAAAACCGAAAAAAAACCATAAATTTTAATTGGATTGGATCGATTTTTGGATGGGTTGATGAAAACCGATCTAATCCAAACCGATCCAATACATTAATTCTCCTCTACCTACACTGGTTTTTCCCTAATCATAGCCCTAAAATTTCTAAATCCAAGACCCACTAATCCATCAACTAAACTCAAGAAAAAATCTAGTCACATCTCATCAATGAAATTTTATCTTTGTAAACTTTCATATCTCATTGCCCAAAAAAAAATTATATTACAGTTACTAATGCTTTTGTATTTCAAAAAAAAAATTACAAAGCCAATAACAAAGATGTAATTTGCACAATAATCAAGAAATAAATTTTGGGATTTTCAAAAAATCGAAAACTGATCTGATCCAAACCGAAAAAAAATTGAATTGGATCAGATCGGATTTGAAAAAAAATCCAAACCGAATGGATGATTATATGATCAAACCGAAAGGATTGAATCGGATGATTTTTGCTTCCAAAACTGATCCAATCCAGACCACGAACACCCCTAATGTAAGTATGGTTATTTTGTGTTTTATCTTTCTTTCTTTTTTATCCTGTATTTTTTTTTCTACTTTATTCTAATCAGTTATGTTAGTTATTCTTACTCCTATTATTTAAAAAAAGAAAGACTTCTAAACTTAATCACAAAAATGAATAGTTGACCTATTTCAAAATTTGGGCCCAACTAAACCAAATAAACTCATTTAAAAGTAGAAAAAAGGGTTTGTCCTTTTAAAGGACACAGGGTTGTATCATTTTAGTTTTTGACACTATATCTTACCGGTAAAACATAGTTATAATATAAAAAATTACTTTTTTTCTATTTCCTCAGTCACTTCAGCTGACGTGGAGAGAATTTTTTTTTATGTTATAACTATTCCTTACCGGTAAGACATAGTGTTAAAAACTAAAAGGATAAAATTTGTGTCATTTAAAAGGACAAACATTTAACCCTTGAAAGTAACAATCATGAAATCAAATGAATAATAGGACTATAATTATGGAATATGAAGGTCCATTGAACTATTTTGTTTTGAGTTATTGCACACACAAAGAATAGTCAAAAACCTAATTCCCAAATATGAGAACTTTTCATCGTGCTTATGGTTGTTGCAAACAAGGGCGATGTTCTCTAACGTGAGATATTGAAACTTTAAGGAATAGAGATAATGAAAGAGGAGACGAAAGACAATGCTTATTATACATATAATTATTATATTTGTGTGTTTTCATATCCTTAGGATAATATTTGGTTTATTACTTATTATGTTATGGGAGGAAAGTGAAATTCTTATGTTTGAAATGTTTACCGAAAAGGTTAGTGCATTTTTATATATTTGCTTTGATATATAATCAACGACAATTGTTCATTTGAATTTTCAATATTATGTGACATTATTTAGTACATAATTTAGATAACTATGTTAGAATTCATAGTAACTTTTTTTCCTGTTAAATTTGTGTAATTACGATAAATATTTTGATAATTTAATATGTCAAATTTTTTGGCACCACCTAAATTTTTGGGCCGGCTCCGCCACTGCATCCTCACCCATCTTTTTCTGCATCCAAATCTTGACTGAAGAACAAAAGTCCTCAATCCCTTCAAACTTTCAGTCCCATGCAGCAATGCGATGGAGAGAATCGTTAAAAAGATTTTTCCAATGCTTCCAATCTGGCATCACCAGAAGCCATTTCCCCTTCAAAACCAAAAGAACTGTGATGATGAAAACAATTTCTATATTATTAATCCTGGAAAATGAGGAATACAAGTGCAGTACTCTTTATAAGGGTATATTCCCTTCACAATGAGATCTCTCAATTACTACAACATCCCAAAAGTCCCCCATTAACAACAATACAACTCTATTTATACAACTCATTAAACCTACCTAACTAACTCATAATTGTAAGCATTTAATCATTGATTCATGTTCAACAATAATCATACAAGAACATGAAGAGGATCTTTAGAATTCATGAGTTTCACATAAACATACCTTTGTCCATAATGCGAAAGATCTCTAATGGTAGAACCCCTTTCTCAGAGTCTTGACCTTTTCCTTTACTTGTATCTTCTTCTGATAGGGATGGGATGCAACCTTTATGGGCAGACAATGATGGACGTTAATTTCTCTCAGACTCTCTTATAAGAAAACTGACCATTAACCTTTTTGTAACTGCACCTATCAACAGTTACCTTTATAAATAACTTCCTTAACTGTCAATTACCATTATGCCCTTTTATTAATTAAATCAAATGACACTTAATATTATACATGAGACAAATAGTTTTACATTCTCTCACTTGGCTCATGTCATAAGGTGTCCCTTCATGATGGTCAAAGTGCAATGGACCGGAAGAACTCCTGAGAAGTGTACTTGGGAGCGAGAGGACGAGCTTCTCCGGCAGTATCCCGACTTCCGAGACAGGTATGTTTTCTGATTTTGAGGACAAAAACCTAAAAAGGTGGGGTGAATGTAAGAACCTGCACCGTTAAATAAGGAAACTGATTAATTAAATATGAAGATTAGGAAATAATTTCATAATTGACCTTAATAATTGTTATTAGGCTTAAATAATTATGGTAAGTGATTAATGAAGCTGAAAGTCGCTTTTCTAACGAAAAGTGCCGATACTGGTTCTGCTACTCGGTATAAATGCGTACCGATGAAGTATCCCGGAAAATTATAATAGGTGCATGAATATTCCTAGGATAATATGTAGGACTGTGATTTCGAGTTTTAGGTTAAAATAATGACAACTGGTGCCAGAACTGATACTGGCTATGAAATAGCGCGTACCGGAAAGGTGCTGCGAAAATTAAAATAAAAATATGTTAATTCTTGGAAAAATGAGTAGGTTCAGAATCTAAAGTTTGAGATTAAAATACTAAGCATAGCTTTTAATGTTAATACAGTGTGGTTAGTGTTAAGTGGACTATATAAGCCTAAGGGCACAAAACCCTAGGCCATATTCAGCCTCTACGTGAGTTGGTTGCTGATTTCTCTCCAGCCTTTCTCTTCTCCTCTTGAAATTCTTGGCCTTTGTTTATGAAAAGGGACCAAGAAGCCACCTTGTTGTGAGTTTTCCTCTTGAGAGTTGTAAACACTTAGTGGTATATTGTGAGGAGGTGGGGTGTCTTGCTTCTGAGTTTGGTTTCTGACTTGTGGGAGTTTTTGAGGGCTGTGTTGGTGGATTCTTTTGGTGAGAGCCTTGTTCTTGCCTTTGGTGGTGCCAAAAAGTGACCTTTTGGCATAAAGGGTCAAGCTTGAAATGTGTTTTCGTAGCCTTGTGAAGTCAGAACCTTGGTGTTGTGTTGGAGGCTTCCTTTCTGTTTCATTTTCGGAGTTTTGAAGCCTTGGAGGTAGATGTGATCACCTCTTTGTCATTTTGAGGTTTTAAACTTGTTTAATCCTTTAAAAAAAAGAAGTTTTAACCTTTTAAGTAAAGGAATGTGTTTCTGGGTTCATAACTTATTATTGAACATCTGTTTAGGGAGTCATTGGACTCCCAATCGCATTTGGACCCTTAAAAATGGGATTATGCAGATCACTGTTCGTGTTTCTGCATTCTGGTGAAGAAGTATTCGAGTATTTTTCGTGTAGTATTCGAATACTTGTTCATTGGTAGTCGAATACTCCTTGCAGGAGTATTGGGATACTTTTCTGGGAAGAAAGGTATTCACATACCTTTGAAGAAGTATTCGAATACTATAAAGTATTCGAATATAGTGAGGTTTAGTATTCGGATACTGTGGTATTCAGATACTGGAGAGAGAAGTATTCGGATACTTTGTAGTATGCGAATACTTGAGTGAAAGTAATCGAATACTTTCTGGAGACAGAAAGTATTCGAATACTCATCGAGGAGTATTCGAATACCTCCTGTAGAATCAGCATGTAATGACTTAAAATGAGAGGAAAAGCTTTAATCACTTAATGTAACCTTGGTGAATGGTTATTGACGATTATTACTGTATAAAAAGATTGTGATTGTGCTGTTTGTGGGCTTTGAGCTAATGTGGACTCTTGGCTTGGATTGTTAGCTTGCAAGGTAAGTTTTCATGTCCTCGGTTTAGCCATTGTTGGTTCTACCATGTCCCATGGGGGGATGGTTTATATGCATGATGTTGTTTTCATGTATTGTTTTGATAAATGCTATTGATCTGTTATATGCGAGTGCCTTTATGATATGCATGTGGTGTTCCACCTATACGGTAAGCCTGAGTATGTGGGGACATACAAGATGGTGAGTTGTGGGTGAGGTGCAAGCGGTGTTCCTTGTACTTATGGTGGGGTTGTAGATGTACGTCCTGCATTTCTCTGGCCAGTAGAATAGTTAAAATACACATGGCATGAATATCTGTTGCACTGCATAGTTTTGGAACTTATACTGGATTATTACTTTTGAACTTATATTGCACATGTATGTGAGCTTGGGGTGGAAGATCCTTGAGGACCCCTTGCCTTACTGAGATTTCTGTTTAGAGATCTCACCCCACGTTTGGAGCGCTTATTTCAGGTTCAGGTAACCCAGGGGTCGATACCTCTAGTGGCAGGAGGCCAGATCTTAGTTGATTGTTGATATCTGCTTATGCTGCTTATGTTGTTGTGCTGTTATACTTGGATGCTGGATCCTGTTTACTTCTTTATGCTTTTAGCTTCATTTATGGTTTACCATGTTGAGACTCTATTGGTTATGCAGTTGATTTGGTGAGCATGGGGATTGTCCAAGCCACATAGACTTGACTATGCCTTGTTTTAGTTCGGAGTTGTTAAATATATCAGGATTATGTCCGGACTACGTGTTGTAGATCCGTGACTTTAGATACTCACTGTTATTTTTTTATTATGAGGTATTTCAGTTAGCTGTCTTTTTCAATTTACATACAAGCGATGTTTTATGAAATTGATTAAGTAATCAACTTGGCTAAGTTTAATGACGTCATAATTGAAAAGAAAAAGTTATTCCGCATTTTTAAATTAAGTGTGGCTTAATACGATGACATGTTAACAAACCGAGTTAACACGGGGTGTTACATACCACTATATTGACTCTTCTTCCTAACATGATACTTTAATAGGAAGTACACATTATGTCCAACAATAATGTCTTCATTACGGACCATAAACATTTTCAATATCATCACATATACTTGCATGCATACATAAATTGAAAACAAGACAATATCATAAATATATATTCATCAATGAGCTCAAAGTGTCAACATTTAATTCATAACAATAAGTATCATCATTCAATAGCTGACATAATGTCCATTCTACATACATGACCAGTAAACGTCTTGGGCGGTAATCCCTTCGTCAAGGGATCAGCTATCATAAGATCAGTGCTAATATGCTCTATAGACACTCTATGTTTCTGAACCTCTTCTTTAACGGCAAAGTACTTTAATTCCATATGTTTAGCACCTTTGGAATACTTGTCGTTTTTAGAAAAGAAGACTACTGCGGAATTATCACAATAAATTTTCAGCGACTTTTCAATTTTGTCGACCAATCCAAGCCCTAAAAAAAAATGTTCCATAGCCATTTAGCCTGAATCGTGGCTTCAAAGCATGCCACAAATTCAGCTTCCATAGTGGACGCAGCAATTACAGTCTGCTTCGCACTTTTCCATGATATAGATCCTTCAGCTAAAAGATACAAGTAACCACATGTAGACTTTCTTGTGTCTACGCATCCTGCAAAATCCGAATCTGTGTATCCAATCACTTCAAGGTCGTTAGACCTTCTATAAGTAAGCATGTGACCTTTAGTTCCTTGCAAATATCTCAGAACTTTCTTTGCAGCTTTCCAATGATCCATACCGGGATTACTTTGGTATCTTCCCAACATCCCAACTGCAAAGCTAATATCTGGTCTCGTACAAGTCTGAGCATACATTAAGCTCCCAACTAATTATGCATACGGAATTGCTTCCATTTCTTTTTGTTCCAATTCACCTTTAGGACATTGCATGAGACTAAACTTATCTCCTTTTTGAATTGGAACTGGAGATGATGAGCAGTTTTCCATTCTAAATCTCTCTAAAACTTTATTAATGTATGCTTTCTGAGACAAACCTAACAATCCTTGTGATCTATCACAGAATATTTCTATTCCTATCACATAAGCTTCCTCACCCATATCTTTCATTTCAAAGTTACTAGAGAGAAACTTCTTAGTCTCATTTAAAAGACCAAGATCGTTAGTTGCTAGCAAAATATCATCAACATACAGAATCAATAATATAAACTTGCTCCCACTGATCTTCAGATATATACATCGATCAACAATGTTTTCTTTAAATCCAAAGGAAACAACAGTATCATTAAACTTAAGGTACCATTGTCGTGAAGCTTGTTTAAGTCTGTATATTGATTTCTTAAGTTTGCACACCATGTGCTCTTTATCCTTTTCTATGAACCCTATTGGTTGGTCCATGTACACATCTTCATCTAAATTCCCAATTTGAAAGGCAGTTTTCACATCCATCTGGTGTAACTTTAGATCATAATGAGCCATCAATGCCATAATAATTCTTAGAGAATCCTTCTTTGAAACTGGTGAAAAAATTTCTTTATAGTCAATGCCATCTTTCTGAGTGAATCCTTTTGTAACTAGTCTGGCCTTCTGACGTTCTAAGTTACCATGAGAGTCACGTTTGGTCTTAAAGAGCCATTTACAACCAACTCTCTTGCACCCTTCTGGTAACTCAACAAGATCCCAGACCTTATTCTGTTCCATAGATTTCAACTCATCTTTCATGGCATCTAACCACTTATCACCATTCATGGCTTGTGAAAACGTTACGTGATCATCCTGAACACCCATGTCAAATTCAGACTCTTGTACATATACCACATAATCATTAGAAATGGCAGATCTCATTTCTCTTTGAGATCTTCTTAATGCTATTTGTTGTGGTTCTTCTACTATGGGTTCATTTGGTTCATCAACAATAATTTCATTATGAGTAGTGGGATCATCAACTCGTCGGTCATTATTATTGATTGGTTTAATAACATGAGGAACAACAACTTTGCTAGAGCTACAAGTCAATGGAACTTGTATTCTCACTTCATGAATATCCACTTTACGTGGTGTTTCACTCCCACTAACTTCATCATTCTCAATGAACCTTGCATTTCCAGATTCAATAATCCTCGTAGTATGATAAGGACAGTAAAATCTATACCCTTTCGACTTTTCTGGATAACCAATGAAATAACCACTGATTGTCCTTGCATCCAGTTTCTTTTCTTGCGGATTGTAGTATCTAATCTCTGCCTGACAACCCCAAACATGCAGGTGTCTTATACTAGGTTTCCTTCCAGTCCAAAGTTCAAAAGGAGTTTTTGGAATTGACTTACTAAGAACCCTATTCAATACGTACATGGCAATTTTTAGAGCATAAGTCCACAATGAAACGGGTAAAGAATAATTGCTTAACATACTCCGAACCATATCCAGTAAGGTCCTATTACGCCTTTCTGATACACCATTCTGTTGTGGTGTACTGGGCATTGTGTATTGAGCACAAATACCTCGCTTTTCCAGGAATTTAGCAAATGGGCCCGGATGTTGTCCACTTTCATTATACCTTCCATAATATTCACCACCCCTATCCGAGCTGACAATTTGTACCTTTCTGTCTAATTGCCTTTCAACTTCATCAATATAAATCTCTAAAGTATTTGCAGCTTGAGACTTATCATACAGCAAATAGACATAACCATAACGTGAATAATCATCAATGAAGGTGATAAAGTATTTTTCTTTATTGAAGGCATTAACATCAAACGGACCACATACATCAGTGTGTATAATTTCAAGAAGCTGAGTGCTTCTTGTCGCTCCTTTCTTTGTGTGTTTTGTTTGTTTTCCTTTAATACAATCCACACAAACATTTAAATCAGTAAAATCTAAATCCGGAAGGATTTCATTCTTCATCAATCTTTTCATTCTTTCTTTGGAAATGTGTCCCAAACGTTTGTGCCACAAGTAAGCGAAACATTCATTAATTAAGGTACGTTTAGTACCAACATTATGATGCAGAGTCATAAGCGTTTCAGCATAAAGATTATCAAGACATAATTTATATAATCCATCACATAAAGTACCATTACCAATCAAATGATTGTGCTTGTACAAACTGAAACTACCACTACCAAATTTAAAAGAGTATCCAGCAACATCAAGTTTGGAAATTGAAACTAAATTCCTAGATATACTAGGGACATAAAGAGTTTCACATAAGTCCAAATGAAATCCACTGTCGAGAATTAAACGGTACATCCCAACAGCTTCCACCGGAACTTTCACTCTATTGCCCACAAAGACAAACTTTTCATTTGGCCTTGTGGTTTGGGTCATAAGGAATCTCTGCATTGTATTAGAAACATGAGTAGTACAACCAGAATCAGTCCACCACGTATTATAAGGAACTTCGGCCAGGTTTGATTCATAACATACATAAGCATTAGGCTTACCTTTCTTTTCGAACCAAGCCTTACGTTTCAGGCAATCCTTTTTGAAATGCCCTTCCTTTTTACATAAATGGCATCTCATCTTTGCATTACTTTCCTTTTTGTGGATTTTAGAAGAAGAAGCCTCATCAATCTTAAGGGGTCCTCCTCCTCCTCCTCCTTTCTTCTCATGCTTCTTAGCTTTATTCTTTTCAGCTCCTTGATGCTTTACAAATTGATGGAATGAGCTCCATGATTCTTGAGTCTGGTTTCCTCCTGAACTAGCATACTGTGCAATTCATGCACATTCCATTTATCTTTCATGGTGTTATAGTTCATTTGGAAAGGACCATACTCAAACGGTAATAAGTTCAATACGAACTGCACCAGGAAATTCTCATCCACAGCCATTCCCAATGATTTCAATTTTGCCGCAATGCTTGTCATATCAATAACATGCTCATGTATAGTGCGCGAACCATCAAATTTCATGGTGGTCAGTGTACTCATAAGTGTCCCAGCAAGAGACTTATCAGCGGTTTGGGAGCGTTCTTCCACAAGTTTCATCATTTCTATGGCACTTTCAGTTTGTGGAAGAGCTGACTTAATGTTGCTTGCAATGCTCATTTTCATGTACATCAAACTTAATCTGTTGGATCTTTTCCAGTTCTTAAAATGGTTTCTTTCATCCTCAGTGCTTTTAGGAGTAACAGCACCAGGCATCTCTTCTCTAAGAGCCATATCCATATACATTACCCCAAGGTAAAATTGGATTTTCTCTTTCCATTCAGAGAAGTTTAGCCCATTAAAAACTGCAACAGTTGAGAACATGGAATGTGTAGCAACAGGTACTGCGAGGAATAACATTTAAAACATTAATGCTTTGAGTCATACATATCACATACTAACATACTTCACAGATTCAAATATACTAACTTCAATATATATTAATGTTCACCTTTGGGATTCCATTAACATACAACATTAACCATAATGATGCTATAAAAATTTCACATAATTTGGCAAGGATGCATACCCCTATCATAAATATTTGTCATCTTTGGATGTACAAATGCAAAGAAGTATACCAACAATACCAATATCCGTGTTCATTTTATAAAACAAATAATTATACTTTGGGATGATCCCTAACTGTCCTATAATAATGAACTTCAATATACCACAACATGAACATCATATCATATTATTCATAGCATCATAGTCATGGTAATTGAAATAGAATCATAATATTTGAAATTAAAATAACTCTTCAAGATTTGGCCACTTTGGTGACTAACAAATCTACCATAATTAATTCCAAAACTTTGTCCAACTTTCATATATATCATTGTCCTTTCACGTTTTCCCAATAATTCATAAAATGGTATAAACATATGACAATGACACATTTTGTCAGTACAAGGACCAGAAAATTGACGCAGGTTAGCGCCGTTCCCGCGCAATTTCGCGCTATGGTTCAGTTGAATTTCCCGTAAAGTGGCGCGGACTTGCGCCATCACGGCGCGATCCAACGCCAGTGATCCAGTACAAAAACCAGTAAAGTGGCGCGGACTTGCGCCATTGTGGCGCGATCCAGCGCCGTAGTCCAGAAAATCAAAATTGTTCTTTGTGCACAATTCAAAAACGATAAAAATTATGAACGCACAGTGAAAAGATCACAACATCAACAGTACTTGGACATAATTAATAACAAAAAACATGGATTTCTTTCTCATTCCTATCAAATAAGAATTTTTCAATAATAAAATCCAGAGGAATCAACAGTCATGGTGATCAAGAATTTTCAAAAAAACCCTATCTTTTCATGAATTAAGAATTCATTCATAATTATTTATGGAAAAACATAAATTCTTAAACGCATGCTCTGATACCACGTGTAAGCATTTAATCATTGATTCATGTTCAACAATAATCATACAAGAACATGAAGAGGATCTTTAGAATTCATGAGTTTCACATAAACATACATTTGTCCATAATGCGGAAGATCTCTAATGGTAGAACCCCTTTCTTAGAGTCTTAACCATTTCCTTTACTTGTATCTTCTTCTGATAGGGATGGGATGCAACTTTTATGGGCAGACAATGATGGACGTTAATTTCTCTCAGACTCTCTTATAAGAAAACTGACCATTAACTTTTTTGTAACTGCACCTATCAACAGTTACCCTTATAAATATCTTCCTTATCTGTCAATTACCATTATGCCTTTTTATTAATTAAATCAAATGACACTTAATATTATACATGATACAAATAATTTTACAATAACTACTTCATTGCCTAATTACAGTCTTCCTTGCTATATTTCTGCGAGAATATACGCTCCACGCCTTGAGTTGACCTTTGGACAAATGATGCATCACTTCATGATTTGGCTATGGATATCTCAGTTCGCTTTGCTAGTGGATATGTTTGGACCTTATCCGGCGCTTGATTATAGTGAACACGCAATGCATTTTAAGTTGGGCCAAGTTAATACGAAAAATGAAAATGCAAATTGCACAGGATGCACGAGCTTTAAGAAAAATGCTATGCAAGCGGTGAGTAGGTTTTCTATGATACGAAAAATGAAAATGCAAATTGCACAGGGTGCACGAGCATTAAGAAAAATGCTATGCAAGCGGTGAGGATGCTGTGAGTAGGTTTTCTATGATACGAAAAATGAAAATGCAAATTAATTTCATTTTTAATAGAAGTAAAAATTAAATATATAACCTAATATGATTTACTCAAATCTTTCACCACTAAATCAATTTTAATGGCTTAAAATACATATTACTTTAACGCAGGCTTTTTAAGATACCATTTGGTTTTTATTGCGATAATTAACCTTTGGTTTACGTCAATTCACAAAAATTTAATATTATTATCGTTGAAGTTTGACATAAATTTTAATTCTCTATATTCACTTAATATTATTAAGGGAATAACTATTATTAAATGCCTAATCTTTTACTCTCCTTAGTAATTTATAGTGACAATTTCAAAATAAATTAAAACTTCATAGCAGGAAATTACTTTTACCAGTGACCATTCCTGACCAATTGGAAATAGTCATGCCATTATATAAGTACTAGCCAAATAAGGACAACATAATTATTGTCGACCCCTTGAGAATCGACTTATATGAGAATCGAATATTATAAACTTAAAAAGAAACATAAATAGAACCGCGACATATATAAAGGAGCAAAAATTGCATACTTTCTTCCCGCAAAATTTTTTGGATTATTAACTTCAAAAAACAAAAAAGGGCGTCACCCTATCTAGTTCACCACACTACAGGCATCGATCGTACATTTAGACTTGTTGCTACAAGTAAATAGCTACCAAATTTTGTATTTTATCAGAGTGGGGACAAAATAATGTTCTTACTGATGCAGCCGTTGCTCTAGAGACCATATCCTGGGAGAAAAGAAACGCAGAGTCAGCCAACTACATTTGGGAAACAATATATATATATATATATATATATATATATATATATATATATTTCGGCATATCTATATTTTTACAGCAATTTGTATGTGACATGTGCCCCATATCCAAACTCTGTTATCAAAACACCTTGGCATTCATGACTAATATTTGGTAAAGATAAAATTTAAAAATACACGAGATGATAGGAACGGAGAAAATTTCATTTTTCGGGTAAAAAGGAATTTATCTAAAGACCTTAAATTCCAGATGTTATACACATTATATTGACGTTTCAATGAAACACATTTAAGATATCGCAGAATCAAACTAACGTGAATAATAATATCGACATACCAGAGGCGTCCAGGAACACAACCCTAGATGCCCCATTAAAATTGCCTACCTGAATTGTCCATTGGGTTGCCAGCAGGTACAGGCTCAGGTTCCTTAATCTCAACAACCACACAGTCTGACATTAAGAAGGTTTTGGCCACAGAGGCTGCGTGTTCCAGGCAACATCTGACCACCTATAAATAAGAGTAGGATGCTTGAGTTATCACAGTTTCATGTCAACTCTGCAGAATCATGCAGAGTTGCCCTGTTGAAAAGCCTTTTAAGATTGCCATAGTTGAAAATTACACCTCAATTTCCCTAGACTGAAAACTAAAGAAAATAAAATAGTGCGTGTTTATTCCCCACCTTAGGTCCAGTTATATTAAAACTAATCTGGAATGTCTTTCGCCTGATTTTCTCTATTTATAGTTTTTTTTTTTTTTTTTTTTTTGGGGGGGGGGGGGGGGGGGGGGGGGGGGGGGGGGGGCACCAAGAACAAAACTTATTCATAAACAAACAACATGCACCCATTTAGAAATATTGGATGTGAAAGTAACCTTGATTGCTTAATGATGTTGGCATTCCAAGACTGACATTTAAATAGCAGTACAAACATGCCAGCATATTAAACAAACCCTACCGTTATTTTATCAGATACTTCGAACATATCCAACTAGAGATAGCAGGGCATTGACAAGGTAAATTAAAAATTAATACAATGCTCAATCAGAATCACCTTTGTGGGATCAATGATCCCGGCAGCCATTAAATCTTCATAATTTCCAGTGGCAGCATTATATCCATATTTTGGATTGTCGCTGGACAAAACCTACCCACAACACCAAATCACATCATCACAAGCACATTGACAGCAATGAGAAATTACTAATTAAGATTTACCCACAACACCAAATCACATCATCACAAGCACATTGACAGCAATGAGAAATTACTAGTTAAGCAAATCTTAATACCTTCTCACTAACAACACTGCCATTAACACCAGCATTCTTGGCAATCAACTTCAGAGGGTAACTAAGAGCTCTTTTCACAATATCTGCTCCAACCTGCAACACATCAAATATAGTGGTTTTGAGACCTTGATCACACTCAGAAAGATAATTAATAAACATTGATGTTATTGAATAGAAGAAAAACCAATCAGGAACATTTCTAAGCACCCAAACCAAAAATATCTCCACATTCAAGAAATTTTAGTTCTTGCAATATCAAATAATTGACTCACTTTTTCCTCATCATTATCAAGGCTATCCTTGATTGCATCCACCTTTGATGCAAGTCTCAGCAGAGTGCATCCACCACCAACTACAATACCTTCCTCAACAGCTGCCTGAAAGTCAACAAAATATTAGCTCACAAACAGAATCCAATAAAAGATGAATATTTTGGGAAAGTAAACGTCACCTTTGTAGCATTAAGAGCATCTTCAACTCTCAACTTCTTTTCTTTGAGCTCTGTCTCAGTTTGTGCTCCAACCTACATATGTATAAAACAAAAACTGGACTAGTTAATATGCCTTGCACTGTGTAGAAACTAGTATATTATTATATTTCATTGAGTTCTTTACCTGTATCACGGCCACACCACCAGACAATTTTGCAATTCTTTCGTTAAGCTTTTCCTTTTCATACTCTTGCTCTGCTTGCTGTAATAATATGTAAAATATTTGGTTAGAACCTGCAGAATAATGAGAATCTCTCCAGCTTTCCCATCTGCACAGAATTACTCTCTATCTGTGACTACACTTGTGTATGTGTCCATAGATACAAAGTTAACTGTATCTATCTATCTATCCATACGTTATGTGTGTCATTCATTCTAAACTCCTTCAAATATTTCCCCTTGTTGAGTGTATCATTAGTCGTACTTCCTGTACAATGTCTCCAATAAACCCTGCACATGCTATGTCTCCATGTGCAAACGTTTTGGTAGAGTGAGAAAGAGAGAGAGAGAGAGAGAGAGAGAGAGAGAGAGAGAGAGATGGAAACCTCAATTTGGTTCCTAATTTGTGAAACTCTCTTGTTCACTACTTCCTGGGTACTTCCGTCACCGACAATTGTGGTTGTATCCTTGGTGAGCACAACCTTGGATGCATTGCCCAGAACCTCTTTCCCAGCTTTGTCTAATGTAAGGCCGACCTCTTCTCTGATTACAGTACCTGTAAACCAAATGGGAAGATACATACTGTTATTAAGAGCTGGAAACAAAAAAGATAGGGAGAAACAACTATACACATTCCAAATTAAACAGAAAAATCAGAGGCATGAAACTCCAAAATGTAAAAACCTCCTGTCAAGATGGCAATATCATCAAGGTACTGGCTCTTGCGTTCTCCAAATCCAGGGGCCTTAAGTGCTGCAATCTTCAGAGATCCTCTAAGTTTGTTCACCACAAGAGTTGCCAAAGCTTCTTGTTCAATATCCTCCGCAATAATCAAAATAGGGAATCCATTTCTGATTGCATCCTCCAGTATGTTAATTAGATCCCTTGCATTGGTAATCTTTTTATCAACTAACAGCAACTGCACAACAAACACACCACATAAAATCCTAACTAAATAAACAGGATGTTAAAAAATAATATTAAGATAGAGATTAAAAGCAAATGTCAGCACCTTGCAGTTCTCAAATTCAACAGCCATTTTTTCACTGTCAGTAACAAAGTATGGAGAAATATAACCACGGTCAAATTGCATTCCCTCAACAACATATAGACTGTTCTCAGCACTCTTTCCCTCCTCAAGTGTCACGACACCCTTTCTGCCAACCTTACTCAATGCTTCGGCGATCATATTTCCTACTTCATAATTGTTCCCTGCACTGACAGCTGCCACATCTGCCAACTCACTATCTTCAACCTACAATCCATGCAACCACGACTTTGTTAAGTCTTAACAATAGAAAAAAGATGTCTGAAATAATTACTGAACAAAAACACTAGAATACACCAATGGGAATATTTGAGTACCCCAAGTCCCCATGTAATAAACATGCTTAAACACACACACACACACAAATAGAAGAAACAAAATGTTTCACCTCTTTCGACATCAGTTTAAGCTCAGACACAAGAGCTTTTGCTGTCTTCTCAATGCCACGGGTGATAAGCACAGGGTTGGCACCAGCTGCAACAACCTGTAAATTTTGACAGGAAAATGAAGCCCAAGTCTTCGACAACAAGAAAAAACCAAACCTAGTAGCTACCACTTATTCAACATTTTTAAGCAAAGAACAAACCTACCTTAACACCTTCGGCAATAAGACCCTGAGCTAGAACAACAGAAGTCGTGGTTCCATCACCAGCCAAGTCATTTGTCTTCGCAGCTGCCTGTCTCACCAACTTAGCACCAATATTCTCAACCGGATCCTCTAACTCAACCTTAACAAAAGAAAAAAACGCCCACAGAATTCACCAAAAGCACTCACTTAAACATGAAATTCAAAGCACTTAAACTCATTCAAACTATTACAATATAAAATAAATAAATAAAATAAAAGACACGAGAATCAAAAGAAGCTTCAAATATACACCTCTTTGGCGACAGTGACACCATCGTTAACGATTTTAGGAGAGCCATACTTGCTCTCGAGAACGACATTCCTTCCTTTAGGACCAAGAGTAACCCCAACCAGATCCGCAAGCTTGTTCACACCATTCTGTAACACACAAAAAAACGTCACAAACTCCAGAACCTCAAAACGCATCGTTTTAGTGACCATCACTACTCACTTCAGCTACAGTGTGTGTGTGTGTGAGTACGTACCTGAAGCTTCTTAATAGCGGAGCCATCCTTGTTGAAATGCAACTCCTTCGCCATGGCGGAGACCTTAGCGTTCCGATTCCTCCTGGCGAGGACGACGCTGCCGGAGCTCCGTCTTCTTCCGCCGGCTAAGGGAAAGGAAGAAATGGAAGCGGAGGAAGAGAGGTTGTGAGCACCAACAGAGGACATTGCTGAGAAGGTTGATGCCATGGCTTTTCCACCCCCAAAGTTGAATCGAATTGGATTCAATTGAGAGAATGGTGGTTGTTAGGGTTTAAGAAGGGTTGAAAGGTTTTCGTTGTGGATAACGCAGCTTCGTGTGAACTCTCAAGCTTGTTGAAGAAAGGAGGGATTAGGTTTGTGTTATTACAATGCATAAGGATACATATGAGTGGTTTGATCTTGAACCTTCTGTTTGATCTGGACCGTTGGATTCGAACGGGTGCTCTTGTTTCTTGTCTTGCATTGGAATGCTCTAGAACTTCTTCTTTCTTTTTGGAAAGTTAGGAAAATGAATCGCCTACTGGTAGCGAGAACTTAAAAATTATAAAAACTGATTAATTTCGGAAAGTGTTTTTTTATTTAAGGAAATAAAAAAAATGAAAATGTTGTTGATCACAAGTTGTAATTTCAAAATTAGTTAATTTGAATATATATTCAATTTGTTATTTGTTTTAATTTTTCTACATTTTGAACTCTTAATTCTTTTAAAAACTATAAAGAATCTCAATCTTAAAGTTAAACTTAGAACATTTAATTTGATTTTATTTTTATTTTTTTTCTAAATTGCAAACTCTTTGTTCTTTTTTTTAAAATTATAAAGAATCTCAATCTTAAAGGTAAACTTAGAACAATGAATTCCATGGCTACGGGTTGATATTTAGAGCATTTGGAGAAAGTTATTAAATATTTGTTGATAGTTAATTTTATTTAAAGAATTAAAATTTAATGAATATAATTGACAAATAAAAAAATCTTTTGTTTTGTTTTTTTATTTTATTTAGTTGTTTTTAATATAAAAATACTGTTTTATTGAATAGTTAAAAAAACCAATGATTTATTAGTCAAATGCTTTATTCAATAATAAAAGAAGGTTTGATTCTATGATTTAAAATTATAAAAATAAATAACTGTTTTTTAATGAAATAAATGAGCAAACATATATAGAGAGAGATTAACGTTTTCCCCAAATATATATATGGGACATGATCTTTTGATACCGATTTCAAACTTTAAAATTTGATATCAAACTCTAATAGTTAGTTTCCACCAAATCTTCTCTCTCTCTCTCTATATATATATATATATATATATAGAGAGAGAGAGAGAGATAGGATCAACTTACACTAGTGTAAGAATAATAAATCTTACACCAAATCTTAACCGTTGATTTCTGTGCATCTAACAGTTGAGATTTATTGAGAATTAAAAATTAATTAATGAGTGAGTCCTAATAAATCTTAACCGTTAGATCCAGAAAATCAATGATTAAGATTTGGTGTAAGACTTATTATTCTTACACTGGTGTAAGATGATCCTGCCCCATATATATGATGATCATGCCCCAAATATATATATATATATATATATATATATATATATATATATATATATATATGTGTGTGAATTTATCTTTTGTCATGTCACATGACATAAAGTTATGTCATGTCATCCTAAAATTACGTCGTTTTGAAAATTAATGAAGAGTATTTTAGTAAAATTCATATAATAAATAAATAAACAAAAATATTAGAACATCCTTCATTAATTCTCATAACTCCCAAAATGATATAGTTTTTGGGTGATATAACATAATTTTATGTCATGTGACATAACGAACAATAAACATATATATCGGGGGTTATTGTAAAAGCTCGTTGTACACCGGTATTGTTAACATCAATTATGATATTAAGCGCAGTTACAATCACAGCAATTCATTTATAAAAATGCGAATAAACTTTTTCCGTTATTACGCGAGTATTTAAAACAATAAAGAGCGTAATAATTAATAGTTGTGACCATAACTGTGAACTCTTGCGGAATACTTGTTTAAACTATTTTTATATCTTATTTTACTCAATACAAGACACTAACGGGTTCCCATAAACCCACTTAGCTAATTTCTCGATTTTACATTTTTCACTCACCCGAACATGGTTCGGTTATTATTTTTCCACAGACACACCACACAAAACCAGTCCTTCCTCTTTAGCTATCTTTTTTTCTTACTAAAATACCTTTCCAATGAACCATCACACGAGTCATTTCGATCTCGTTTGCTCCGGATATCGCCGTTTGAAGTTGGACAAGCAAAACTGCCAACCAACCCCAAAATGTTGGGCTTCCTCCTTCAATGCTAAGCCCAAGCCCATTGAGGGGTTTCCTAAGAACCCTAACCCTAGATCTCACCTCCTCTATATATTCATTAGTTATGGGTGGAGGCTAGGTTAAGAGATTAGAGAGAAAATTTGAGAGATAATTATTTGATTGTTTGAGCAAAGTTTTATGCTTTACATTTGAGAGATCTCTAGAGAAAGTTTGAGTGAAACATCTCTGGGGAGGTTTGATTATCACCATTGTTGGAGAGGTTGAGTTAACCACCACATTGGTGATTCTGATTATTTGTAACCATTATTTTCATAGTGGATTTCTGATCTGGACTAGGTCCCGTGGGTTTTTACTTCTTCATTGAAGAAGGTTTTCCCACGTTAAATCTGGTTGTGTTCTTCTTCTTCTTCTTCTCTCTCTCTCTCTCCTGTTTTACGTTTTTGATTTTTTCGCTGCGCTGCCTGACCTGGTGAAGTTCAGGCCAAGGTATTGCCGAGATCCGAGATCAGGATCTTGTTGATCGACTTCCGCACAAAGACCCCCGAGCCGAGTTTGAGGGAACCGAGTTTTCCCAACAGTGGTATCAGAGCCCGAGTTCGACGGGTTCTGAAGGAGACGAGATGGAGACCAGTGGCATAACCAATGATGGAGACATGTTCAAGTTGACCGTAGATAATTTCACCTATTGGAGACCGATGATGGAAGATCATCTCTACTGCAAAGATCTACATGAGCCCATTACCCTAGATGAGAGACTAGCAGGCAAGACAGATAAGGAGTGGGAGATCCTGAGTCGAAAGGCGGTAGCCACGATCAGGAAATATATAGATAAAAGCCTTTTTGAGCACGTGTCCGAGTTCACAAACGCGTATGAGTTGTGGACGAAGTTGGAGTCCATGATTCAGAAGAAGACTCTCAAGAATAAAGCATACCTGGTTCACCGACTTGTGAAGCTTGAATACAAGGACGACATGAGCATGATTGAACACCTCAACACCTATAAAAGGTATTGTGAATCAGCTGTCAAAAGCTGAGATGAAAATTGATGATGAGATGCAGGCTTTGTTGCTGTTGAGCTCGCTGCCAGAAAGCTGGGATACTCTGGTGGTGACTTTGAGTAATTCAGCTCCAGAAGAAAAGTTGAAGATGGATGTCGTGGTAGACAGCCTCCTGAGCGAAGAAGTCAGGAGAAGAGAACGAGGTACTCCGAGCACGTCTGAGGCCAATGTTGCTGAAAACAAAGGGAAATCCGACTCCTGGGGTAAAAGTAGGGGTAGAGGTCGTGACAGACGAGAAAAGTCCAGAGGTCGGTCAAAGCCGAAATATGAGTTGAAGTGCTTTTACTGTGGAAAGACATGCCATAAGAAGCCAGACTGTTGGACCCTGCAGAATGATGAGAAGAACGACTCAGTGAAGCCGGATCAGATTATTCCCAAGAAGAGGGAAGATAAGAGCACCACTGCGGTGGCTGCCAACCCGGATGCCGAGATATTCCTCCTAGGTGAGGATAATTATTTGAATGTTGCATATGATGACTGCACCTGGATTGTTGACTTTGGTGCCTCCTTCCACGTTACTCCACACAATGGTTTTTTCTCCTCTTAACGAGGTGGTGATTTTGGAGTCGTGAAGATGGAAAATCAAGTGACCAGCAAGATTGTTGGTGTCGGTGATGTAACTCTGACCACGGATGTCGGATGTCGACTTGTGTTGAAAGATGTAAGACATGTTCCTGACATGCGTTTGAACCTAATCTCGGTAGGAAAACTTGATGATGTCGGGTTAGTGAACTACTTTGGTAGTGTTAGATGGAAGTTGGCCAAGGGAAACTTGGTCGTGGCCCGAGGTAAGAAGGAAGGCTCCTTGTAAGTGATGCAAGGAAAAATCAATGGCGGAGAAGCCAATTCTGTTCGAGATGAACCTAGCTTGGAGCTATGGCACAAGCGCCTCGGCCACATGAGCGAGAAAGGGCTACAGATCCTGAACAAGAAAGGATTATTGACCGGGTTGAAAGGCCAAGCGTTGGAGAGTTGCACGCATTGCCTAGCTAGAAAGCAGCACCGGGTTTCTTTTGTGAGACCGGATCAACCTAGACGACGCAGGTATATTCTTGACCTCGTCCATACTGATGTCTGCTCCATGTCGGAAAGATCCCTTGGAGGAGCTCAGTACTTTGTTTCATTTATTGATGACCATTCCCGCAAAGTGTGGGTATATTTGTTGAAGTCTAAAGACCAGGTACTCCAATCCTTTAAAGAATTCCATGCTATGATTGAAAGGGAGACTGGCAAGAAGTTGAAGGTGGTCCGATCTGATAATGGTGGTGAGTATTGCGGCCCTTTTGATGCATATTGCAGAGCGGCCAGGATTCGACTTGAGAAGACGCCCCCCCAAGACTCCACAGTTGAAGGACTTACTGAGAGGATGAATAGAACTATTGAAGAGAAGGTCCGAAGTATGTTGTCCAATGCCGGATTGCCGAAATCATTCTGGGGAGAAGCCGTCAAAACAGCTGTTGACTTGATCAACCTTTCACCATCACGGCCACTTGAAGGAGAAATTCCAGAAGAGGTCTGGACAGGTCGGAAAGCGGCCTTTAATCAATTGAAAGTGTTTGGATGTCGAGCTTTTGTGCATATCCCTGAAGATGAAAGGGCAAAACTTGATGCGAAGACAAAAGAAAGCATCTATCTTGGTTCGCCGAGATGTGAGTCCGGGTTCCGACTTTGGGATCCAATCAATAAGAAGATCGTGAGAAGCCAAGATGTGATCTTTCATGAAGATGAGAACATTCATGACATCTCGAAACCCAAAGTTCGAGTTATTGTCAGACGCGAAGAACCCATCCCTCCTATCCGAGCTGAAGCAGGGAGAGAAAATCAAGAGAATGAAGGAATTGATGATCAGCAACAAGCTGAAGATGACCAAGACACTGATGTCCGAGTTGATGATGAGATCCGGGATGAGAATGATGAACCGGGTTCTTAAGCTGAAGAACAGCCGAGATATCCAACTCGAGAAAGAAGACCCTCTACAAGATACCCATCTGATGAATACATTGTTGTTGCTGAAGACGGTGAGCCTCAGAGTTATGATAAGGCTGTGATGAGCTCAGAGAAAGAAGAATGGGAAAAGGCAATGCAAGACGAGATGAAGTCTCTGCACGAGAATCAGACTTATGAGCTGACCGAGTTGCCAGAAGGAAGACGAGCTTTGAAAAATAAATGGGTCTACAAGATTAAGAATGAAGAGAACGGGCAGAAGCCGAGATACAAAGCCTGGATTGTAGTGAAAGGCTGCAATCAGAAAAAATGAGTTGATTTTGAGGAGATTTTTTCTCCTATGGTGAAAATGACCTCGGTCCGAACCGTGTTAGCCAAGGCGGCTTCGATGGACCTTGAGGTAGAACAAATGGACGTGAAAACGGCATTTCTTCACGGTGACTTAGAAGAAGAAATATATATGGAGCAACCTGAAGGATTCCAAGCTCCAGACCCAGATGACTCGGTATGTCGGTTGAAGAAGAGCCTCTATGGCTTGAAGCAAGCACCTCAGCAGTGGTACAAGAAGTTTGAATCATTCATGACTGATCATAAGTTTGAGAAGACTGAAGCCGACCACTGCGTATTTGTGAAGAGGTATGAGGCAGGAGACTTTATGATTTTGTTGTTATATGTTGACGACATGCTTATTGTAGGAAAATACAAATCGAGGATAGCCGCCCCGAAGAAGGCGTTGAGCTCGTCCTTCGCAATGAAGGACCTCGGCCCTGCAAAGCAAATTCTCGGAATCAAGATTATTCGAGATAGACAAAAGAAGCTACTGTGGCTGAGTCAAGAGAAATATATTGAGAAGATTCTGAAGAGATTCAGCATGGACAAAGCCAAAACAGTGAGCACCCCCCTTGTCTGACACATAAAGCTGAACCAGAAGCAATGTCCGAGATCTGATGAAGACAAAGATAAGATGATGAAGGTCCCTTACCAATCCGCCGTCGGAAGCTTGATGTATGCAATGGTTTGCACTAGACCCGACTTGGCGTATGCTGTTGGAATGGTAAGCTGGTATTTGTCAAACCCCGACAAAAAGCACTGGGAAGCAGTGAAGTGGATCTTCAAGTACCTCCGAGGTACGACCGACTTATGTCTCCGATTTGGAGAAGGCAAAGCCGAGTTGCAAGGCTACTCAGATTCTGATTTAGGGGCAGACGCTGACTCGAGGTAGTCGACTACAAGATATTTGATGAGATTTGCCGGAGGAGTTGTCTCTTGGCAATCAAGACTTCAGAAATATGTTGCACTGTCTACAACAGAAGCTGAGTACATTGCCGCTACTAAGGCAAGCAAAGAGATGCTGTGGATGAAGAAGTTCCTCACGGAACTCGGCCATGATCAAGACAAGTACGAGCTGGGTTGTGACAATCAAAGTGTAATCCATCTTGCGAAGAATTCAACCTATCACTCCCGCACTAAGCATATTGATGTAAGGTATCACTGGATCCGGGATGTGGTGGAAGGTGGAGAGCTCGAACTCGTCAAGGTGCACACTGACCAAAATTGGTCCGACATGATGACAAAGCCGGTTCCAGCAAGGAAATTTGAAGACTGCTGTGAAGGAGCCGGGTTGATGCTGAAGTCGACGCATTGAAGTCGAAGGGGGAGATTTGTTGGGCTTTCTCCTTCAATGCTAAGCCCAAGCCCATTGAGGGGTTTCCTAAAAACCCTAACCCTAGATCTTACCTCCTCTATATATTCATTAGTTGTGGGTGGAGGCTAGGTTAAGAGATTAGAGAGAAAATTTGAGAGATAATTATTTGATTGTTTGAGCAAAGTTTTATGCTTTGCATTTGAGAGATCTCTAGAGAGAGTTTGAGTGAAACATCTCTAGGGAGGTTTGATTATCACCATTGTTGGAGAGATTGAGTTAACCACCACATTGGTGATTCTGATTAATTGTAACCATTATTTTCAGAGTGGATTTCTGATCTGGACTAGGTCTCATGGGTTTTTATTTCTTCATTGAAGAAGGTTTTTCCACGTTAAATCTGGTTGTGTTCTTCTTCTCTCTCTCATATTTTACGTTTTTGATTTTTCCGCTGCGCTGCCTGACCTGGTGAAGTTCAGGCCAAGGTATTGCCGAGATCCGAGATCAGGATCTTGTTGATTGACTTCCGCACAAAGATCCCTGAGCCGAGTTTGAGGGAACCGAGTTTTCCCAACACAAAACAACTCCAAACATCCTTCACTCCACGAATTACTGCAGACAAACCACTCACTCAATTGCTCCCAAATTTTTATACCATGTACTAGACACCTCTAGCTTGAATTTGATATTCATACACTTAATTTGACCAAGAAACGAAATGAGAATAAAAATCCAGAAAACTGCCAGAAACAGCCCCTGCATAGGTGCGTTCTGGACAGTCCATGTTCACAGGTTTCTACAGAGCTGCGTGCAACCCAGAAATTCCTCAGATTTTAACATCGTGTAGGGGACATCTCAATATTTAAAATGGTGTATGGCACGTCCCTATCGGACCTCTGTGGAGGGAGATATGCTCTCCCGAAGTTCGTCTAAATTCTGCCAATTCTACAGAAAATTCGCCAGAGTTTCCTTTGTTTTTCCTAAAATCCCCAATTTGTAATTGCTTTCTAATACCTCAAATGTACCTAATAACCAATTGGTGGCACACACAAGGACCAACAATGCCTTGGGGGCACTAACAACCCAACTCAGTTTATAGTTATTACACAATTTATACGATATAGCTCACTTTATAAATCCTTAACTTGTTTCAATCACCAATGTCCATTTACATGCAATTTCTCAACATACAATTAATTATAATCCTAAAATAGGCCTAAAGCCCTTCCATCATATTACATCATGTATCCATTGTACAATTACAACATTTCACTTACATATTACAACTTACAACTTCATACTTTAATTACAACTTGAAACATAAAGCTTGAAAGACATATACAACTAACTAGACTTAGGCAAAATGACATGAACAAATATGACTATGAAACTCATCCTACATACATATGGGATGTTCATGCCGTAAGTCTAGCCTAGGCCAAATGGCCATCAAAATGCAAAAGTGCAAGTCCTCCAATGACTCATCCTACGGGGTTCTTGCTCGCCGCTCCTGTACCATTGCTACCTCCTGAAATAAAGCCCCCAAGACGGGGGGAGATATACGAATATATTTCAGTAACCCAGAGGTTCTGGAGAAAACTCTGCCCAATGGCTCACTTCGATGCATATAAATAATATAAAATAACCACTTTTCAAAACGGGATAAAGCAAGAGATTTAGAGAAACTGGGGAATATAGGAATACAAAATACGACGAAGCGGGAATGGTAGCTACCAATACCACGCAACGTCCTCGGCATATAAGCCTATGGGTCTCATCCAAGGCGTGTTCCTAGAACATCAACCAAGGTCCCCCTCCCATCCGCATACACCCGAGACTTCCTAGTGTGCTCCTATCCGGATCACACACCACGACCCTGGGTCAACTGAAACTCCCTCTCGGAGACCTACCCAGTGGAAGTCTGAAACGCCCAAAGGCAAAAACTGTCTACTGGCCAGAGACTCGGTACATATGTACCCTCATAAATACTCATACATGCTCATGTCATTCTACACTACTCATATACATTTCCTACCATCACCCTCAACGGGTATGGTGGAACACACAAGGGGAACAAGCCCCAGTACCAAGAGGTTACCTGTAAAAAGCTCAATTCCAAGCTTGCTTGAATTTCACGTATTTAATCCAATGCCTTTAAACTTGTTCTTCAACCTATGTACCATCAAATTACGTTATATCAATTCATGCCACCACACAAGTCAAAGACAATTACCCCAATGTTTTCAAGATTTAATACATATTAACACATCTTTCAAAACCACAAGTTAATACAAGTTTCCAAACTAACCATCTATATAGCATATACTTGAATTTACTTGCTAAATGTAATCAAACACTTATGTGAATTTACTTTCATTCCTAGGTCAATTAATCCTATAGTGGCCGAATTGCACCACTTAGAAAATCCAAGAATTTGACTTGTTTTCCTATTCATATACCTTAGTTAATTCCTTGTTTGATCACTAAGTAGTCTTATATAAATTAGTACATAACTTTTTCATCAAAACTCTAACATAAACATAGTCTCATCCTAGACTTAATTAAGATTTCACACTTTATCTTTGGTTCAAATACTAGCCAATCATCATTAAATGTCCTAAGGATCCTTGTTTTACATTACCAATGAATTAAACACTTAATTTACACAATTAATTCTAAAGGGCCGAAAAACACACACTTTTTACAGCATCAACATTCTGTGCCATTTTAATCACGAAAATTCATCTTAACTCAGATTCCCTTGAATTTTTGATATGTTATAGTAGACACTTAAGGCTTTAATTTGGAGCAAACCACACTCCATTTGGAGTCCTGTAGCTTCAGATATGAATTTTTTAATATAACAGCCCCTATGTTGATCCTAAAAGGTCTATAAGGTTCTTTTGAAAATCCTATACTTCATTCTTTTTACAAACAACTCTAAATCATATTACACTTATATTTCCACATACAAACTTGATTAAACACATCCTTTAACTATTTTATCACATGATGACCGATTTGCCTAGCTTAAGGTTTAATGAATTCTCTTTCAATTTTTCTATCACTTGAACCTTCATCAATGCATATACTATCTTTTTTTCTTTTTTTTTTTGGAAATAATAGGAAATTAAAACAAAAAGAAACTAGGCACAAAGCCTAGACCAGTGAACACCTATAGTGTCACCATACAAACTATCAATACAACCTGACGGTGGACAATCAAATTCCTGAATTACCCAAGAGAAACCATAAGAGTAAGAGGCTAGAAAGTCCGCTACTCTATTTCCTTCACGGTGAATGTGAGACAATCAAACTATCTTTTATTTCATTTAGACATATTATCAAACACTTGGTGTGCATATTTTTACACACAAAATCTAAACCATATAGAGTTCATTAAATTCATCCGTTTTGTGATTTCAATTTCTTTTTGTAGTAGAGAAAGCCAATCCATCACAACAACTCATTAACCAACTTAAACATCAATAAAACCACTTAAATTCATCATCAAACCAACATTAAAAATATCACCATAAACAGCCCCAATTTCATAAAACCTAACATAAAATCCATGAAATTAATCAAGGAAAGATAGTTTAATCACCTTTTAATGCTTCTAGGAGACTAATTCATCAACTTCTCATCAAAAGGACATGAAAACACATCATTTAACCAAGAGGGCAGCTGCGGGTCGCTGGACATATGGAGGAAGAACTCATCATATAAAGCTCCTAAGGATGAACAAGTTGGTAGGTTAGGTTCCTTAGGTTACTAGCTTGAAGTTTTGTGAAGACATTTATGGAATAAAATGATTAGAAAACATGTTGCTAAGCTTCTCTTGCTCACAAGGTGCACACGGTTTTGGAGGAGGAAAGAGTGCAGGTTCGTGTGCCTTAAAAAGAAGAACAACCGCCTTATACAATTGGAAATCACTAAAGACACTAATCTTGACTTTCTTGTCTTTAACTTGAATCTTATTGGCCAATCCTTTTCCAACTTTTTAAATTCATCTTATTGACTCCCTTAGAAGAAGCATGCAGCGTATAATACAAAGAAAAAAAATAGAAGAACCAACTTTAAAGAAAGAAATAATCTATCTTACTTAAATTAATCAACTTTGACATTCCTTAATTCAAAATAAATCCTGTTGGTCTATAATTAATCCAACCTTGACCTAATTAATTAATTATTCTAATCACAATTAGAACTACCTAAGAATACCTTTAGTCTATAGTTTTTTTCCGAACAATTTAATTATACAATCAAATACAAATTTAAAACTAGTTTAATTAACTTTTTAACACGCATTGACTAATGTTAATTCTAATTGCTTAATTTCAATTAAAATGTGACCTATTTTTCAGGATTTTCATAATTCTTCCCTTTAATCCAATATTAATATATTAATATGTAATTTAGAAGTGTGAGGTGTTATATTACACTTGTGATGCCTGGCAACTTGCAAGGATTAACGACTGTCCCCACACACTAACACGAGACTTTTCAGTATACTTTTTCCTCACTCGCACACTTCCCGGGAAAACTTCCCAGGAGGTCACCCATCCTAGAATTGCTCCAAGTCAAGCACACTAAACTATGGAGTTCTTCCGTTCCGAGCTACCGAAAAGTAGATGCATCTTGTTAGTATAGGTAGTACCAATTAATTCTTATAAGCCATTCCCAACTGTACCGTCCCATACCAGCACAATCTCTGGAATCCCTCTCTTTCGGGTGTTGATTCGATTCATTCAAGTACATCCGTCCCTAGAAGCCTGCCAGGAGCCGCTCCTTGTCCATGTTCCTTCGCATCGGCGATCACTCCTCGCCCTCGTCAGCGCCCAGGATGTTACAGTTATCATTTTTGAAATTGCTGGACATCCAGCTAGGAATTATAATTATACATGGGTGGGTAAAAGCATTAAATACAGGGAATAAATGAGAATCAACGATCAGGATTACTAGCTGGGACGTCCAGCAACTTGAGAAATAATTTCAATATATATATATATATATATATATATATATATGGTAAAATCATTTCTGCATCTGTTTTACGTACAGCAACGACAGGTGTATGATTATAATTCTCTACATTTAATGCTTTCATCCTTTGTATGATTATGATTCCCCGCATTTAATACTTTCAATGGCAAGTATTTGATTGCTGCACGTACAGCAGCTACAGAAATGTAAACCCCTATATATATATATATTTATATATATAGGATGTCAAGTCACTTAATATAAGGATTTGTCTAGTCAGGGAATCATAACCATAGAAAGGTGGATCAATGATGATAAAGGAAGAGAGAAAAATATAATATTCATTTCCGATCAATTAAATAAGGAAAGTAAATATCCAAAATGACATAGTTTTGGGTGACACATCAGTCAAGTGACATGGCAAATAATTAATCCACACACACACACACATATATATATATATGAGAGGTTATACTTACAACTTCTTACAAACACTTTTATGGTTGTTGGATCAAAATCAAATCAACGGTTACAAAATGACATTAAATGAGAGTCGTTGATTTAATTTTTATCCAACTATCATAAAAGTTGTTGTAAGAAGTGGTAAAGAAAAATAGGTTGTAAATATAACCTATATATATATATATATATATATATATATATATATATATATATATATATATATATATATATATAGGGAAAAATATTTCTACAGCCACTTTAGATAAAGTTGTCTACAGCTACCCCTTTTTAACTAAGTATGACCGGTCATACATTGAAATTACATTTTCTCTCTCCGCCACGTCAGCCGACAGTGTCTGAGGAAAGAGAAAAAAAGAACCGCTTTATTGTTATAACTAAGTATGAATGGTCATACTTAGTTAAAAAAGGGTAGCTGTAGATAACCTTATCTAAAGTGGCTGTAGAAATATATTTTTTCATATATATATATATATATATATATATATATATATAAGATGTAATAACTCAAATAATTAAGCGACATTAATTGAGGATTAATGTATAATTAAAAGGGGTTAATCAGTTGAAAAAATCAAATGTTGAGTTTATACACTTTTCAGGGTTAAAGTGCAAATAATAAAAGTGTTGTAGTAAAAATGTGATAATGCAAAGTAGGTGAGTCCCAAAAATAAATTAAATGAGTCACACTTTAATTAAACTCAAATGGCCCAAAATCATAAAATTATGAGGTTTAAGCGGATACTAGTACGAGCAGAGGTGTAAGGAAGGGTAGGATGGTATTTTTCCATTAAAGATATTTTCTAACACAAGGTTTCTTTTTCATTCCTCTCATCCTTCTCATTCACACTTCCTTTCCTTTTCCCTCTCAAAATTTCATCATTTCCCTTATCGTTTTCTCCCTACAAGATTCGACCAAGAGAGGAAAGGATAGTGTGAGTGTGAATTTCATCTCCTTCTTCATTCTTGTACGTGACCTTGGTGGAAGCAAAAACCCATTCTTGTTCTTTATGAGGTTGGGGCGCTATTTCTTTTGGAGAACTACAAGGAGAGGAGTTTGTTCCAATTGAAGCTTGGAGCTTCACATTGACATGCTTGAGAGATTGGATGTAAGAGTCATGAGCTTCTCTTTGAGTTTTCTTGGGCATTCATGGAAGTTCCTTAACCTAAGTTTGCTAAAGTTTGGGAGTTACGAAATGTGAGTGTTAATGTTGAAATTAATACATGTTCTGTATATATTTGAGGTTTGTTTAATTGGTGAGATTGATGGTATAGCCTACTAGGTAATTGAAGGGGTTTATGTTCTTGAAAGAGGCTTAAGAAATCTATTAGAACCCTTCAAGTACGAAATTAGTGTGCTAAGAATAATTTCCCTCTGTTTGAGTGGTCTGCAACATGCTTAGGGGTGCTAAAAAATGCTATAGGACAGTAAGCACCCGTTTGAAAGAACTATGGCACACTAAATTTGTGAAAAATACATGTTGAGTGCGCTTTAGCACGCTATTAGGTGCTAAAGCGTGCTAGGCAGGAATATGCTATAATAAAATGGACATAACTTGAGCTATAGAGCTCCAAATTAAGTAAAGTTTGAACTTATGTAAATCTAACTAAAGATCTACAACTCTACAAAATCTTAGTACCATTGGATATATGGATTAATCTCAGTTCTATTTTTAAGTTGTTGCCTTATTTGCAAAAG
This sequence comes from Gastrolobium bilobum, assembly GCF_033153095.1. Lineage (NCBI taxonomy): Eukaryota > Viridiplantae > Streptophyta > Magnoliopsida > Fabales > Fabaceae > Gastrolobium > Gastrolobium bilobum. The sequence continues at coordinate 34,895 of NW_026895395.1, read as the reverse complement.
TTCGATTCGAAATTGTTGTCTTGCGACAGACATTTCTCGAGATTTATAAAATCCAATTGAGACTTATAATATGTCTTTAGAAAGCTTGAGATGTCTAGTTTAACATAGCAATTAAAAAATTAGATACCAATGGATGTAAAATGAACTTATATGTAAAATGATTGTTATAGATTAATTATTTTCCTTTGGTAGTCTATTGTTAGTGGAATTAATGTGTGGCTTGTGGAACAAAGGGAAAGGAGCTTTGGACGCTTAACACTAGGAGGTAAACTCTTAAACCTTTGGATTAGTCCCCTTTGATGTTTCACCATACTCTATTGGGAGTAATAATTTATATGGATTGATGTGCATTATGTATTAGAATAAGTAATAATGCATGATATGAGAAAATATGTTTGTGTATAAATGCATGATTGAGAAGGTTCCCTTGCCAGGAGAATATATGTGCATGGACTTCCCTTGGAACCAGTTTCGTAGAGTAATTCCTTGTGGTCAAAATCTTAGAGGAGGAGCCCGTACGGTCTTCTCTCGTAAGTTCCATGTGAGCCCTGTGAAGTGTCAAATATATCATGTCTTTAGGACCAAAAATATGCTAAATAATGCTTAATACGGTAAAAAACATGGTAAATATTATTAGATGCAAAAGACTTCTCTAATTTTCGTACTTGGTAAGATACTAACTGAAAAATGTATCGATTTCAGGTTAAAATTGCTATATTAGAGCATTGATAGATCAAGGAAAGTGGAGGAAGACAAGACCCAAGCCAATCGAAAGCCAAAGGAGTGTTATTTCACGTATAAGCTTGCTGAGTTGCTCGCTATAGCGAGGCACTCAGTGAGAAGACATCAAAGACGTGCTAATTTTCAGCCTTACTCGCTGGCTTGCTCGCTTCCAGCAAGCATGCTATTTTTCCTCGCTATGATGCTCGCTATAATGAGCAATCTAGCGAGCAGCATTCCTATAGAATGTTATTTTCAGTATTCTCCTCACTGGTTTGCTCACTTCAACGAGCAAACACAGTGTGCATCTCGTAAGAAAGGCCCATGGATGTTTTTATTAAAAAAGGAAAGAAAGAGGTCAATTGAGAAGGATATTTTCTATGATCTGGATAGAGGAAAACTTTATTCTTGGATCGGAAAGTCGAGGTGAGGGTCAAAGCTTCACTGTGGAGATCGACGATTGAGTTTTTTTTTTCTCTAGTTTTTCATCTATTGTCTTAGTTTTCCTGACAATGTCAGGCTATATTTCTCTTGTAGTTAGGGATAGAGGGAATTTTTTGAGTCTTGATTTCATTTACTTTTTCATTTCAGTTTAATATTTAAACTTTCATGTTGTGCAATTATTCTGCGTTTCTTTCTTAGTTCTTTTTTGAATTGATCACTCATAGAAGGATATTTGAGTTTTGCATGACAATAGGGATGTTAGTGTGAAATTCTGATTTGAACAATTGCTAGGCTTTGTTTGATCTAGGGATAGACTAATAGAGCTTATGATTTTGTGTATTCATCGTTTTTAATGCTTGCCATAAGCAAAATTACTAAGGGATTAGGATTCTTAATAGGTCAAAGAATTGAAATACCAAGGGGTTGAGTTTTAATTAATTTGTGATGAAATTTTCAATAACATGAGTTTGAATGTTAATTGTAGGAACGAGTATGAAGAGATTAGGGAAATCGAAACCTTATCTACGCTTTTGCATAATTAAATTTTTTTCCCATTTTTAGTTTGAGTTCTTGTTCTTGTTTTTGATATTTAGCTTAGTAGTTTTAGTTTCTGATTTTATATTTCAATCATACTCACAATTATTATTCTGATTAATCCAACTTTGATCACGTAGTGAAATTAGTACTTGACAGATCAATCTTCATGGGAATGCTAAATTTACTCATTCACTTTATTACTTGTACAACCGATGTACTTGCTGCGAACTTTCCTTGGAACCATTTTCATGGAGTAATTCCTTGTGGTTAAAACATGGGAGGAGATGCCCGTAGGGACTTCTCTCGGAAGTGCCACACGAGTACTCCCTTTTGGGCAAGTTGGCTAATGGAGTGGCTCTAGTTCTAATATTATTATCTGTATGAGATATATTATGCTACGTTTATTTTAATACATGTACATCATGTAAGTGAACTTAAGGGTGTAGGAGTCTCGAAAGACCCTTAGTTTACTGAGATTGTTATCTTATCCCATGTGGGGAACTATATTTGTGAGCATATGCAGTTGTGGACTTCCCTTGGAACCAATTTTGTGGAGGAATGTGGTTAAAACCTGGGAAGAGAGCCCGCAGAGACTTTTCTTGGAAGTGCCACATGAGCACTCCCTTTTTGGCAAGTTGGTCAACAGAATGTTGCGCAAGACGGAGATAAGAAAGAAGAGGAATAGAAGAACTGTAAATGAACCTAATATAAGCTCAGAATATTGCACAGAAAACAATAGACACAAGTGGAGGAGATAAAAATATCTGATAGAAAAATTATGTTCAAAACCCTCAGCCACAATGCAGAGCAGAGTTTATCCTTCTTCTTTTTTGGTACAATTGCAGAGTTTATCTTTGCCTTAACTCAATATGTTAATCGATCTACAGTTTATTTTTGAAAAAAAAATTGTGAGAATCAAATTGTGAAAAAAAAAAATTTAATTTGTGCCGGTTTTCAAACGTCAGAAAAATGAAAATAAAAAGTTGAATATACTCAAAATTATTTTGGCTTTATATAAAGGGCCTCTTTTTTCTTATGTTGCTGCAAATTTTTTTTTTTAGCAATAACCAATTCTAACTATATATTCCCAGGAATATATAGTTATAATCTTAAAGTTGTTTTTTTTCTCTCTCTTTAAAAATTGTTTGCTGACGTGGAGAGAAAAAAATAGCTTCAAAATTAGAGTAAATATCATTTTTGGTGCTCAGCAAATTTCATGATGCCCTCTTTAGTCCCTAGCAATAAAAAGGCCATTTGTGGTCCCTGATTTTTTCAAATTAGGCACACGTTAGTCCTTCGGTTAGTGGGGCTCCAATGTCGTTACTAACGTTTCTGACGTGGACCATTAAGTTGTCGAGTCATAATAACACAATCCACCCAGGACACAAAAAAGCGACATCATTGAGTGTAGTTTAACACCACCGTGCACTTAGGTGGTTGTCTTCTTCTCTTCCGTTTGTTTAACACCACCGTGCACTTGCACCTTCCATTTAAAAAAAAATCAAAACAAGAGACAAATCTTGGAGAAGGAAGAGCAGTGGAGGTAAAACTGAAGTGAAAATACCCTCATCTGGAGTAATATTGTTACCTAACCATTGTTCTTGTTTTGTTGCAAAAACAGCAGTACTTCTAGTTGCTACCTACCCTTCTCACAAAAACTCACAAAAGTCAATGATGCATTGACTACTTGTGGATCTGTGTCTCTTGCAGCTTTATTCCCATAGATGAAACTTCTCTAAACTTTCTTGGGTCATCACCAGTTCACCTTAAAAGTAACATTTTGTGGATTTTTTTTCTAAGTTATGTTTTCATGGTTTTGGGATTGGTGCATCTGATGATGACAACTGTAGAAAAAAATTACAAGGGTAAGTGCTGCATGAAACCATCAATTCTGAATTTATTTTGTGTGTGTTTTTGGATTTAACTGTTGTTTTTTTGGGTTTTGAAGATGAAAACAGAGAATGTGAACGTTTGGTTTCATCTACTTTTGGGAAGAACAAACAAAGAGTATATACTTTTGTTATCCAAAAAAGAAAAATTTGGCAGAGAATCACTAAAATATTTCAGCTTGCCAATGGATTCATGAAAATTATGACCTTTTATCTTTAAAGTTTGAGTTTTTGGGATCATTACCAAGTTATGTCATTTCTGATTTTAAAGGAGAATTAGTTACAGATTCCCAACTCTTTGTCTGTGCATGTTTCAAGAATCAAATTGAAAACATATGAAAATAGTTCAATTTTCAAAACTCAAGGGTTAAATGATCTAGACTTTTTGTTTCTTTCTATATTGATCTATCTGGCTTTTAAATGGATTTAATTTTTTGATGGGGACTGATTAATTAATTTTATATGTTTCAGTGGGACAAACAAGTATTATTTTTGTCTGATGTAGACAAACTTGGAGACATCCTTAACAAACAAACTGACAAAGAAGAGGTCTCAAAAGGATCAACAGAAAGATCTTTTGATTATTCATCCTTGCAGCTCATGGAAGTATCAAGAGGGGCTCAAAGGTTAAACAACATGATTGATTCATGGTCTAAGGGTGTGAGGTATGATGGAAGGTCTGAAGATCCCTGCACAAGCTGTTTAAGATTCCAACAGCTTCAGCTTTAGGTGTTGCACTAATTGATCCAGGATGCACCATAGTACCATCATAATCCAAAAGAATTGCCCTATGCTTGGTCCTCTTATAAGCTGAAACAATATGTTGGGGAGCATCAATATTCCATGGATTCACTCGAATTGCCCCACTTAATGATGGGGGAGTATCCAATGAACTTAGACACCACCAACATGCTCTTCTTTTGGGTAAATGGGTTTATCTCTAAAATGTCATCTATCTTCTCACTTCCTTGTCTACAAATGATATATTCATAGGGTATAAGGTTTGTAACACCTCGTGTATACCTGGACTGTTATCATGATACGATATTAAGCGCAGCTCAATTAAATGCGGAAGCTAACTTTTTCATTTCAATTATGACGTCATTATGATTAACCAAGTTGATTACTTATCCATTTTCAAAATACTGCCTGTATGTAAATTGCAATGGAATAACTAACTGAAATACCTCATATATAAATGTGTATCTAAGTCACGGATCTACAACACGTAGTCCAGACGATATCCTGATTCATTATACAAATCTAATCCAAGTAAACAAAGTCAAGGCAATGTGGCATGGACAATCCCCATGCTCACCAAATAAGGCAACAAAGCCCAACAAAGTCTCTGCTCAGCAAACAATATAATGAAACTAAAACATAATCAACAACTAAGTATATCAGCATAACAACATGTATATCAACTCAGTTTCGGCCTCCTGCCGCCCAAGGCATCAACCCCCGAGGTACCTGAACCTGAAAATGTGCCCCAAACGTGGGGTGAGATGATGAGATCTCTAAAAAGAAATCTCAGTAAGACAAGGGGTCCTCAAAGATCTCTCCACCCCAAGCTCACTTACATGTGCAACATAAGTTCAAAAGCAGTATAATAGTATAAGTTCCAAAATCTGTGCAATGCAGTATATAATCATGTCATGTGTGTCAGAATCCTACTGGCCAAAGAATAAACATGCAGGATTTACATACGTCTACAACCTACAGTACAAGACGCTACTTGCACCTCACCCACGGAATCACCATCTTGTATGACGCTACATACTCAAGCTTACCGTCTAGGTGGAACATCATATGCATATCATAAGACACTTGCACTTAACAGCTCAATAGCATTTCAATAATCATCATTTCATGAAAACACATCATGCATATAAACCATCCCTCTATGAGGTATGGTGGAACCAAACATGGGCAAAACCGAGGACACGAAAGCTTACCTCGTAAGCTAACTATCCAACTCAAGAGTCCAACCCAGTCTAAGTAAGGTCCACAAACAGCACTCTCACGGTCTGTTTATACCAACAATCATATCAATATTCATATTCTAATAGTTCATGACATAACGACAACGCTTTCCTTTTACGTTTCAAGCCATTAGGCTTCTCACAAAGCCATAAACCCTTAATCCAATTGATTCTGACTTAGATTAATTATTACAGAGGTTCAACTTACCCAATCATGGGTCCACAAACCCAAAATCTCATTCTGTATGAACAGAACAATGACCATCTCGAAATTTCCATAATATCCGGATATATCCAAGCCCATATCCGGATATTTCGCGACAGAATGCAGTTTCTGCATTTCGCGAGATATCACTTCCAAGGTTCATCTTTTAACATTTCTATACGTCCAAAAATCTATTTTTAGACATATTTAGGCCAATATACATGTTAGTTACTTAAACAACTCATTAAACATGTCAAGACTCATCTTTTATCAAAGAAACTCATGATCAAAGGTAAGGAGCATACCCAAAGGCTTAAAACAAAGGCCAAGGTTGCTCTTAGAGCTCTCAAAGCAGCTCCAAAAATTTGACTTCATGGGTACACGAAAATGGCACACAAAGCTTGGTCCTTTCTCACTAAAAATGGCTTCTTGAAGCTCTAAAAACCAATACAATGGCTTCCTCCCCACCAAACAGTGAAGCCAGCCCCAAACTCACCAACTCAGAAGCGCACACTCAGTTATGAAGCACCCCCACACCCCCACAAAGCCAACTCGCACAAGGCTTTGGTGTTTGGATGAAGAAACTTGGACAAAAGGTGCTTACTTTGGCTCACAAGAGGAGAGGAAGAGGGTGACAAGCTTGGAGAGAAAATGCAGTAGCCACAGTCTCACGCATGAGGCTGAATATCAGCCTAGGGTTGTGTGCAACCCATTATTTATAGTTCGTTTAAGTTTAAACACACTATATTAGCACTACTAGCTACGCTTAGTATTTTAATCCCAAACTTTGGATTCTAAACGTAGTCATTTTTCTAGGATTTATCATATTTTTATTATAACTTTCGCAGCACTTTGTCGGTACGCGCTTTTACGTAGCCGATATCAGTCCTGATGCCAGTTCTCATTATTTTGACTCCAAACTTGTTATACTAGTCCTAGATATTATTCTAGTGATATATACATACTTTTCATAATTTTCCAGGATACTTCATCGGTACGTACTTGTATCGTAAGGCAGAATCGGTATCTGCACTTCTCGTCAGAAAAGCGACTTTCAACATTATTAATCACTTACAATAATTATTTAAGTTCTCTCATAATTATTCAAGGTAAATTATGGAATTTATCTCTTAACTCATAATTAAATTAATTAAATTCCTAATTTAACGGTGCGGGTTCTTACAAGGTTCATCCTATCTCTTACTACTGTAACAAGACAACATTCTACAATCACATAATAAGCAATTCGCTCATAACTCTGAAGTGGTGTATTAATAATCAAGATTACAGTTGTGTAACCAGACCTTCCAAATGTATCATTTATTCTTTTCACTGTGGCATAAGTTTCACTCTGTACCTCATGTACATCTTTTCCCCAGCCTCTTACAGGGTTTGCAATTTGGATCAGAACAACTTTGCCCCTCTTATCAGGATGTTGTGAAAGCAATTATTCCATGGCCAAAAGTTTTAAGCTGATTCCTTTGAATATATCCATGTCATCGACCCCGAGCATCACAGTTTGACCTCTGAAATGGTTTTATAACTCTGCAACCTTGCTTTCCGTCTCGGGAAGATTCATGACTGATTGAAGCAGACCTATATGAATACTAACAGGAAGAATCTTAATGCTTACAGTTCTTCCATAGTAGAGAATTTCAAATGAAATATCTAGATATCTCAGTGTTCCAAGAATTTAAATCCCTCACAGGCATTTTATCAAACAGCACCCTGCAGCAAGATTCCACATTGTAGAGAAGGGAGTGGGAGTGAAAGTGTAAAGGTAAGACCTTGTTGTGCCAAGTGGGGGATGGTGGTGTAAGAAGGGTTCTGATCTTAGACGAGGGAGTAAGAAAAATCATGGCGGAGAAGGAGAGGGCAGCAGGATTTGGTTGTGGAGAAGAAGATGAGTGTGTTGGGTTATTGTATTTTCAAAAATAAAGAAACGAAAGAGAAGAAGACAACCACTTAAGGTAGATTGACATGGAAAACTAATACGACGTCGTTTTATATCCTACATGAAATCTGACTCAGCGACTTAACGATCCACGTAAGAAACGTTAGTAATGACATTGGAGCCCAACTAACGGAAGGACTAATGTGGGCCTAATTTGAAAAAATCAGGGATCACGAATGACTTTTTTTATTGCTAGGGACTAAAGAGGGCATCGTAAAATTTGCTGAGGACCAAAAATAATATTTACTCTTATAATTATAACTATAACTATGTATTCTCAAGAATACATAGTTATAATCGGTTGGTGTAAAAAAAAATACATATAGATTTCCCTTATATAAAGTTACCAAACTATTCTAACACAGTGGCGTTAAGAGATATGCTAGAATTTACATCGTTCATTGGAGAGGCCTGAACTAACCTCCACTAAATATATAACTTTTTGTAGTTAACTATAAACTCTTTCATAAATAAAGATACATATCGACACACTTCTAAAAAAGCTATTTTTATGAAATAAAAAATATTGCACAAACTAGAATATTAAATTATAGAGAAAAATAAGTTATTTATAGACATTCTTTATTAAAATATTTCATATTTTGTAGATAAATTTTATAATGTCTTATTAAAAATATATTCTTCTTTACTTTTTTATTTTATTTTATTTAGAGAGTAGGATAAAACATTTTTTATTAAGGGTTTAGTGGGTATCATTCAAAAGGACACAAGTTGTGTCCTTTTAGTGATTTACACAGAGTACGATCGATCGTACTCTGCGTAATTCTGAAAAGTTACTTTTTTTCACTTTACACGTCAGCGATGTGACTGGGGAGAGAGAAAAAAAAAAACTTTTCAGTTTTACGCAAAGTACGACCGGTAGTACTTTGTGTAAAACACCTAAAATGACACAAGCTTGTGTCATTCAAAAGGATACTTCTTTTTCCCTTTTAATAAATATAAAATACTGTCTCTATTCATTAAAAATATATTTTACCATATCAATTAAAGTTCAATAGAATACATGTTAGGATGAATTGACACTTATGTTAGAGAAAAATATTTACACAATTTCTCTCTTCTTTTTTTAGTTAATTAGTATTGTAGGATTTATTTTTATTTTTAGGCTTAAGTATCTTGAATAATAAAACAAAACAACTATAACTGGTATGTGTTTTTTATATTTTAAATTGATCATTATAATTTTTAATTAGATATTTAAATTAGTATAAGAGTGGTAATAGAATATTACTTTTACTTAAATAATCAATAAAATTTGTTTTTAAAAATACAATAAAAAGAGTTAATTGTTGAAAAGTAATGATATAAAAGAGAGTCAAATCTGAAATCAAATTAGTCCACCCCATTAAAATTTTCGATCACCGGTCTCTATAAAAAACACAAATATTTAACTACTCAACCTGAATAGAATAATGATATCCTCGAAAAAATATGGGTACCGAATAAACATAACTCGGAGGATATTAGTTTCAGTAATACTCGTAGGTGTTTGATAGGAGGATTATTTTTAAATGCCTGAAAAAGTGAGGGTGAGTTTTGATAAGTCTCTTAATTGAGACTTAGAACATATGATTTAATTGGAAAATGAAGAGAAAAAGATTTATTTTGCTGTTAAGATACCCCAAATTTATGTTGTTTGATCTTTTGTTGGTTAACTACTAATGGGTTGTAATATTTCATCTTTCAGGCCCAATTGCTACCCAAATCAGAAAAAAAATCCAAGACAAGAAGAAAAGAGAAGAAAGAAAGCAAGTGAAGAAAGAAATGGGCCGGACCTAAAATGCTAAAACCCAAAGGAAGAGAAGAAAGAAACAAAGGAATGGAAAGAAAGAGGAGACAGAATCAGAAACGCAAGGCAAAAGAAAACCCTAACACTCACACATCGTACGATCAAACCTAATTCCAGTCAACCAAGAACCCACACCATTTATCCCTAATCCCTTCCCCAAATCGATCCATAAGGTCAGAACGTCATTTGTCCACGGTTCATCCATCCAAATTAACCCCCATCCATGGTCCATTAAGAAAAAAAGAAAAAAACCCTAGCACAGACCCACCATCGACTAAATCCATCTCAAGCCCTCACCATCCATCACGGTTTCTTCTTGGAATCGAGCAAATAAACCAAAACACCATATGCTTTTCATCCTAGACAAGAACCCTAGCCTTCCATCACGGTTCAGTTTTTGAATCGAACCAACCCACACAAACCCTACCCGATTCGGTTGATGACACAGAAAAATCCAAACAAGTGATGAGCTGGAGGTCGTTAGTGGCTGGAGCTGCTTTTGTGGTGCGTTGCTGAATCGTGCAAGGGACACCCACGATCGATTGGAGCGAGGAGCGTACGTTTGGAGGAGGTGATTTGGGAGTCAGTTATAAAGAAAGGGAAAAAGACATTTGTAGGACATTCTATTCTCTCCCTACCTCTCTTTTATTCGCTGATTTTTATTCTGCTCTTTGGGGAATATTTTTAGGTTTTCTGTTTTCATTCCTTAGCATTTTTTTCTATTTGTAATCTTTGATGAGCACTGCTTCAGGACTATCGGTTGTTGATAGCTCCTGAGTTTTATTTTTCGTACACTTTAAAAGTCTTTATTTTTATCATGTTCTCTTGCTGTATTTTAGCTCATCAACCTGTGGTGATGAGCTAATTTTTCTGAGAGTTGGGTTGAAAAAGGTACCTGGAACTCACTGTTATTAGATGATGTTTTAATGTTTACATGGTTGTTTTTCAGCTTGTTTACTGTGCATGTTTATTGCTGAGTTTGTTATGTGATGATCACGCATAGTCAGCTCTTAGTGGTGTGAGATTATTGGGAAATAACTCACACTAGACCCCACTGTGAGCACATGGAAAGTTGAGAGAAAAATTTCTCTCAATGGGTATGGCTTCAGGGATGAAGTTACCCCCATGTAACTTGTGAGAATGGTTCTTCAAGATCCTATGACAACAATGACATAGGGATATGCCAACTGTTGTCAGTGGAAGAAAGCTGTTGTTGGGAAACAACAATTACCTTAATATTTTCGTTAAGCTGGGAGCAATTTTTGTTCTTTGTTAAAGCATCCTAATGACAAATGAGGGAAGGGGAAATTGACACCCAACTCACCTCCAAACTCTGTTTTTAAACCAATTTTTGTCACTTGTTATTTTTATCCAAATCTGAAATTATTTGTCTGTTTCAAAACTTCAAAGAAAATCATTAAAAAATATTTTACAAGTCTTTTAGTTAAGTTCTTTTTTTCTAGGCTATAGTTCAAAAGATTCTTTCACCAACTAAGTTCACTGTTTTAAAAAGAGAAACTTTCCACAAAAACACTTTCAGTACATTAGTTTAAAATAGTCATAGCAATTAATTTTATTTTATTTTTAGTTCTGATAGCAATTACCAATTTATTTCAAGTTAGAACGCAAAGATCCTTGTGGAAACGATAACTGGGACTCACTAAAGCCCTATATTACTTGTTGTCGCGTATACTTGCGCGCATTACTTGCATAATTGTTAGCAAGGCAACAAGTTTCTTAAAATTTCATATTTGGCAGCATATTAGAGAAAATTTTCTCGAGAAAGTTATTTTTTCGGGATTTCGTTTTGTGAGTATTTTTTAAATCAAAATATTATTCAGAGGGTGATATTTCAAGAATCCCAGATGATAAAAAAATATGAATTAATTTTCAGACAAAAATAAAAGAGGAAGGTTATAGTTACAACCTCTTACAACCATATCTTAACACCATTGATTTTCGTCAATCAACGGTTATAATTTATTGTGAATTAATAATTAATTAATGAATTTAATTTGCGAAAATCATAACTGTTGATTGGCGGAAATCAACGGTGTTAAGATATGATTGTAAGAAGTTGTAAAAAAAAAAGGTTGTAAGTATAACCTACCTCAAAATAAAATAATCAAACATAATATCAAAAAAATTAACTCAACATTTATATTCACAATAATTATTGGTTTAGACAAGTTGATTTCATTTTAATTATGAAATTGCTTAAAAAAATATGAAATTTATTTCAATTGAAAAAAATATTTGTTAATATAAGGAATGATTATATAAATTGCCTATCTATTTAATTTTCTTTATCTTATTATCTTTTTATCACAGTTAGATTGCTTCTTTCTTTCTTATTTTTCCAACTAATTACACTTTTTATTTCTTTTTTTTCAACCGTTGGTTAAAATATAATCTAACGGTAATAAAAATGTAGTAAGAGTAGAAAGATTAAACATGTAGACAATATAACCATCCCATGTTAATATTTAAAGTTAACCATTCATTAGTTTAATCAGCATGATTTAACATCTACTTGGCATTTTCCGGTACCAACTAGATGAGGAAAATGAATAAAACAAATCGAAGTACTTAATTTGAATATTTTAAAAGGCTTCACATTTCTCATTTAATATGAGGTTTGAAAAATTCCTACATATGCATTAACAAATGGACTCACCATAAACAAAAAATAAAAAATAAAAAAAATATTACACGCAAAATAATCTCTTACTAACATGAGAAAACAATTCTCCTATCAAAGGAGAAAGTGTTTTCGCTATTTTAAAACTTAACGCCGTTAAAGAATTTGAATCTATAGTTGAGGTCTTTTCTATTTATTTTTTCTTAACATTATTAATACCACGCGTCATCTATTTTTTTCTATAATATTAAGTTCTTTCATAAATTAGTTTATAATAAATTTATTATCTCTTTATATAATGGGGACAGCTATATTACCGACCTATTTAATCTTTTTATCTTTATTACTTTTTTATCACTGTTTGATCCAATTTAAATCAACAATCTCAAATATAATAATTTTTTGTTTTTGTTTTTATTTCTTTCTTTTTCTCACCTTATTATTTCTCTTTCTTCCAATCGTTAATTTAAATTTGATCAACGGTGATAAAAAAATAATAAAAGTAGGAAAATTAAATAGCTAGTCAACATAACCATAAAATTTGCATATAGTTAATACCTTCAATGCATATGTATGGAAAACCAAAAATCCTCTCCATAAAATTTACATATAGTTAATACCTTTAATGCACATATGCCTTAGGTTTCGTTTCATGAACAAGCAAAAAAATTTAATTATTGCATTTTAATTAAATAATTACGCATTTATTGCAGTTTTACAAATAATTACGGATCTATTGCACAATGTGACGCCTTTTTTGGGCGTAACATGTGACACCTCATTTAGGCGTATCTCACCTAAGGGAAGACGCCCCAATGGGGCGTCTCTCATGAGGTGTTGACACGTGTCATATTTTTTTCCAAAAAAAATTAATTTAACCAAAAAACTTCTGAAGGCCATAACTTTTGACTCGAGTATCTAAATCAGGTAATTCTTTTTTGATTCCACATAACTTTTCGAGATCTACGCAATGACATCTCATTTGACATATTTTATTTCTCACAAACACAATTTTAATTTGCAAGAATGGTATTATAAGAGCGGTTAAACCAAGAAGCCTCTGAGTTCTGGTTTTGTGATTTAATATAAAAAAATAAATAAAATTTTGATTTGTGATTTAATTTTTTTTTATAATAATTTTTTTATTATAACAAAAATTTGGTTTGTGATTTAAATTAAAAATAAAAAATTATTATTAATAAGGAAAACAAAATAAAGATTTGATTTGTGATTTAAACTAAAAAAACAATTTGAAAAATTGGTAGAAATAAACAAAATATGTTTTTAAATAGATCCGTAATTATTTCCAAAACTGTAATAAATGCGTAATTATTTTATTAAAAAACATTAAATTAATTTTTTTCCAATTAAATAAATATTCTAAATCTCTAAGGAAGAAGGATATTATTTTTGAAATTAATGATTAATGCTATAAGCTTCTGGGTTATTATTCATGGTCTGGAATTAATGATGGCTTATGAATATTTTTCAAAAATAAAATTACCTAAATTAGGCGTGATTGCCTTGATTTTTAGATGATAAACCGATGTTAATAAATCAAGATTTGATGTGTGATTTAATTTAAAAAATTATTTTTTTTATAAAAAAAATTTGGTTTGTGATTTAAATTAAAAGTAAAAATTATTATTAATAAGGAAAACAAAATAAAGATTTGATTTGTGATTTAAAATCAAAAATCAATTTGAAAAACTGTATTAATAAAGGAAATAATTAAATAAATATTCTAAATCTCTAAGGAAGAAGGATTACCTGATTTAAATTTAAATTATGTTTTTGAGAAACAAAATATATCAAATGAGATGTCATTGCGTAGATCTCGAAAAGTTATGTGGAATCAAAACAAAAATTACCTGAATTGGATACCAAAGTCAAAAGTTATGGCCTTCAGAAGTTTTATGATTAAATTATTACTTTTTTTGGAAAAAAAATGACACGTGTCAACACCTCATGAGAGCCGTCCCATTGGGACGTCTTCCCTTTGGTGAGAGACGCCGAAATGAGGCGTCACATGTGATGCCCAAAAAAGGCGTCACATCGTAATTATTTTTAAAACTGCAATAAATACGTAACTATTTAATTAAAATATAATAATTAAATTTTTTTGCCTTCATGAACATGATGGGAATAAAGAGGATAAGAGTGCCAAATAAGAGTACCAAATAAGAGTACGATAAGATATCGGACTAATAAGCTCATATTTTATTATGTGTTTAATGTGCCAAGTAGATAAACAATCTGATGATAAGATAATATTATCATATCCAATGTTTGAGACAAATCTATAGTGTCATGTCATGATATGATATAAATAAACAAAATATCTTTTTAAACATAATTTTATATGTTTTTTAAAATTGATTTTAAACAGTTTTTTATTTATTTACACATTAATTATATTTTAAATATTCAAAAAATTTAAAAGTCATAATTTTAAATTAAATATATTAAAATACATAAATAACTTACAAAAATTTAAAAATAAAAAAATACACCCTCACCATATAAATTTTTAAAAATTATTTAAAATTATTTGTCAATATCAGTGGCTGGTGGCTAGTGACAGTGGGTAGTGTTGGTGGTAGTTATGGGGGATGGTGACAATGAAAGGTGGTGACGACGCCAGTAATGGTCGGTGATAAATGTGATGGCAGAATGATGATGGTAGTTGTGGCGATAGTGATGGTTGGTGCCTGATGGTTGGAGGTGGCAGTGACATGAGATGTTGCCTGGATGGTGATAGGTGGGGATGATCAGTGAAAGTGGTGGTGGAGGCGACGCTAGGGCAATTGTGGTGGCTGATGACGGTAATGGTGGTAGCTAGTGGGAACGACATCGGTGGTGGTGGTTGGTGCAATGGTGGCAGGTGGAAGTGGTGGTGGTGGTGGCGCCGGCAGCGCTGGTGGTGCAAGTTGCATGTAATTATAGGGCTAATCGGTGATGGTGGTGGTGGCTAGTTGTGGCGGTGGTGGTTGGTGCATGGGGATAGAGGTGGCCGATGGCCAGCAATGGCGGCGGCTTGTCGGTGGCAAGGACTGACTCTCACATGCCAAACAAAATTTATATGAGAAAAACATATGGCCATATTTGAAAAGAAAGGGATGTGACATTTGTTATCATATCATGTTCCTTTATAACTCGAGTCCCCCAGTAGGATAGTTTATCCTACTATAAGCAGAATAAAATGAGCCAACAACTTAAGCTTATCATATCCTGTTGATTTACCAAACAATGAATAATAGCAGGATATAATAGCCTAACATATCATGTCCTTTCTATTTTAACTACCAAACGAGCCCTTAGATGTATTTGGTATTAATGTGTATATTTACACATGCCATAGATATTTTTAATTGTAAAATCACAAATCCCTAAATTTTTATACTTATTATTTAATGTTTATAAAATTTTGTCTATTGCATAAAAAAAAAAAACGTACCCCTTTATTATCACAACTTGTGCTGCAAAATGATGCAATGAGTATCCGGTATTATACAGGAGAAAATTTTCGTTGCTGCAGATATAATGATAGATGGCCCCCAAAAAGGAGAAACGATTTCCCTTGAATTTTAGGAAAAAATTCACCAATGCTCCTGTAGTTTGCTTTAGAATCACCTATGCCCTTATGATTTTTTTTATCACATATGTCCCCGTGATTTGCAAAAGGGTATGTTTTTATCACACATGCCCTTGTGATTTTTTACTTTTTACAAACCACAGGGCAATATGTGATATAAAAAAATCTACAGAGGCATAGACAATTCTGAAGCAAACTAAAAGGGCATTAGTGAATTTTTCCCTAAGTTTTACTATAATATTCTATGGATATCACAAAAAGTTTAGTTCTATGCATTGGTCATGCAAGGGGCTAACAACACAAAAAAATTAAGGGGCTAACAACAAATTTTTTTTTTATATTACTCAACCATTTAACCCTACCAATATACAAATGAGGAAATGCAGCAATAGTAGCTACTAAAGTATCAGATCATACAATCCTTACAAAGAAAGCATATAGTTTTCCAAATATAACATCAAATGAGTTCTCCCAAAAAGGAAAAAGAAAGGACGAGAACAGGTTAATGAGACATACAAAATGTTTCCCCATTAATTGTTCTGCACCACTTAGCTCAAATGAAGAGCAAGATCTTTTCATAATCTTGGTGATACACGTGGTTGAGTGCGAGGGAGGTCCCATTCTGTCACAATGTGATCACGAGTGATTTCCTTGAGTGAGCGGCAACCACTTAAGGCCATGGTTAACTCAAACTCGTCACGTAGCATCTGCAGCACTTTCCTTACACCAACCTCTCCTTCAGCAGCCAAAGAGAACACCACAGGGCGTCCAATCTAACATAGAGCAAAGTTTGTTAACCATACTTTACATATAGTTAAGATAACAATAAAACTAGGAGGTTGTTTTGGTAACACTATTTTTCTCATGCATTGTTTAAAGGGATGTGCAAAATAACCGAATCGTATTTTTCTGAACTAATTTTGAGAATCGAACTAGTTTATTAAACCAATTTAAAAAGGGTTTTATTAATCTCCTTCCACATAAGATAGTTATCTTATGTGGTAGAGAGAAAATGGGTGGGTCCCACCATTACAAGAAAAAAGGAAAAAGTGGAGTGCGAAAATCGAAGTGAGAGAAAATGAAATAAGTTACCTCATGTAAAAGGAGAGTAATATTTCCCATTTAAAAATTGAAAAGAACTAAAAGAATTGATTTTAAAAATCAATTCAGAACATGTTTGCATACACGAATTGGGTATGAAACCGGTTATAAATCATAAACTGATTTTGAAAGATAAACCGGTTCCGGTGTCGAAGCTGTTCGGTTCTTTGAATCTTATAAATCTATTCGGTTTGGTTCATGTTAATATTTTTTCAAAATTGGCTGGCTGGTATAGGAAGAACAAGTCTGGTCAGTCTAGGGTGCAATGTGGTGGTTTCATACACGGAAGAGAAAGGGTAAACCTACATAATGCTTATTGCTTATGCTAGGTGAAATGCAATAAGTAAACCACTAAAGGTCATTGTCTTAAGGCATGAAAGTGACACATATAGGTAGTTGTGAAAGATTGGAGAATTTCTTCGGTGTGACTATTTGCACTGAATTTTCAGTGCTACTTCCACTTAAAATATGATATGTGTTTAAATTTTAAAAAAAATAATAATAAATAATTTATTTTAATGCCAGGTAAGAGGATGATATGACAAAATTTGGGCATTTGTTAATATTTGATATATCATTATTTGCTATTGTATCATATCATGTTTTTATTAATTAAAATAAAAAATTAATAATAATGAGTCAAAATCTTATTGGATGTTAATATAAAATTCTTGTATGAAGTTACATATAAATTTTTTTATTATGAAATTTCGAAATAAATGGGTAAAATATTTTTCATTACCTATTTATGTAAAATGAGACATAATAATAATATGAAAACTATTTTATTTTTTCATTCCTCAAAAAATTGTCGGCTAATGTGGCTGACTGAGTGAAAAAAAATAATTTAACTATTATAATTATGGGTTATGTTTATCTCTTTTTCTTTTTTTTTGATAACATGTTTATCTCATTTTACATGAGATAAATAACTTTTATACACACACAAAAAGATCGGGTCTCACCACTCTTTTTTCTCTCTCCTTTTATCTGTGGATCTCACTTATAATTTTATTTCTACAACATGTGGTAACTACTTACCTACAACATAAGAAAAGTATTTTCCTATAATTTCATAGGAAAATACTTTTCTTATGTTGTAGGTAAGTAGTTACCACATGTTGTAATTTCAATTTAAAGTGATTAATTTAACAATTAGATATACACCGTAGAATATATGCTAGTATGTGAATTGAAATCAAGTCAAGACCGGCAAAATCCTTAATTTATTTATAAATTAAATCAATTTTTGAAATACATTTGGTTACAAAATAATACTCAAAAAAATATGAAAATAAATATGTAGAAAAAAATTAATTCATAAGATATGTTGTACCGACAACGATATGAGATATGAAATGCGATACGACACAACATGTTGATATGTTAATTTTAAAAAATATTAGATTTCGACACGTTAGGACACGTTTTGATCTTAAATAATATTTTTAATATATATAATATAGTTTATATTTAATACATATAGCAGCTCATAATAAATTATATAATCAATCAAATATTCAAATATCATGACATAAATATAAAGAAAAATAATTTTTCATGTCTAATTAATTTTTTAGGTCAAATTTCATAACAGAAAATATTTGATTTATAAATTAATTTTTCGTGTTTAGTTAAAAAGACAAAAAAAAAAGTGTCAGAAAGCATTGATCGCGTATCGGTGTCCGACACACTTTTTTTTTTTCCAAAAAGCTTGTTCGTGCAGCAGAGTTTATAAGTGAAAATCACTAAATATAGAAAGAAATTATATTTCCAACATGTTTTCTCTTATAATTATTTTTATGATTTTTGAATTAAAAACAATTTAACTATTATAAATGATATTAAATGAGAACCAGTTGATTTATTTTTGATTCAATAGCCATAAAAGTAATTGCAAGAGGTTATAAGAAAAAAGATGTTGTTAGTATATAACCTTTCCCCTAAATATATAGTAAAAATAAATAATCATCATTATCTTAATCACATGGGATGTGACCATTGTTGTTATAATTTCGATTTATCACTACGATTTTACGATTTTTTTCATCAAAAAAATTTACTAATATTCCAAACGCTTTTACGTTTTTATGATTTTTTACGATTTTTTTACATTACGATTTTACGTTTTACGATTTTTTAATTCCCTTCCGATTTTACTTAAGATCTCGATTTTAACAACATTGGATGTGACCAAATAAAATATTGCATCATAGTCATCGACTAGAAAAGCATTTCTAACTGCACGCGGTGCAATTTTTGCATCAGTGATTGTGATCCACAATTATTTTTAACTTTCACAATTAAATAAATTGTGATAACTTTTATCACTTTAAATTGTCTACACTTATTTTACAATTTCAAACAATATAAATCTTCAACTACAAGTCTTAATTAAGTTTATTTCTTTATGATCGAAACAGTTTATGCACTCACACAAAGCAAAATCTCATTGTAACACTCACTCTATTTCGGACCGATTTGTTAGCATTAGAATGATATTAAACGCAACATATTTAATTAAATAAAACGCAGAAACTATACTTATTGATTCATAAATAGACTTATATAAAAACGTGAATAAACTTTTTCTTTTAGTTTTTCATTTATTACAATTATTGAATTCCGTATTCAATTCTAGCAAATACTTTAATTATAATTCTTATATTATTCAGAAACATCAATATTTATTTTACAATATCTTATTAGGTAATATCATAACCTAAAAGCATATAGAACATATTCTAAGTCATTCACCATGTAACCACCATAGACTAACATGTTAAAAATCATACTTGGAACTCTACCAGCACTAAATAGCACACACATTTTCTAAAATTGGGACTATAACTATTTACCATAAATTTTGATATTTTACTATGTTAAACTAGACATCTTGATATTTCCAACAACATATTATAAGTCTCAATTTGACTTGTATAACTCAAGATACGTTCGTCGCAAGCCAACTGCTTCAAATCAGACTTCCTAAAAATAGGGCAGTGAACTCAAAATTAAACTGGGACTAGACCTCTCATCCAATGACTCTAAGATTTCATAGGGTTGTATCCCCATGTGTTAACTTCACATAGGTCCAAACTGCATTCAATTTGGAGTTTCCTAGCTAAAGTTATATCTATTTTACTAAACCATGCTCATCTTGTCCAATTAAGGAAATCCGTTACTAACAGCGAGTAACCGATTACTATTGTGACAACAACCAGGAAATTTTGTTTTAAATTGCATAAATGTTGTATAATTACTTCCCTAGCTCATTATTCACGTAATTGATCATTCACCATAGTTTATACATAAACTTGATCACTTCAAGGCTCTAAAACTTTAAATTCATCCATGGATTTTCATCAAAGGCTCAATGCCATCATTTTACATCTACAATGATGGTGCGAGTTTGGGGCGGAAATACCGGAATAAATCATGGTGCGAGTTTTTAGGGTACACCTACACCTCAATTGTGTCTGTCTTTGGGTTTTCTGCAGAGGATCATGTGCATCAGAGAGAAAATTCCAGTGCCACCCCCTCTGGTCAAATAGTCAACGGTTTTGAATAGCATCTCATGAACATCCACCGTACCTTTGGGTGCTATTCCCAAAGTTGCCAGAACAGTGACCACAATGTGGTTCCGCCAGTAGGCGATCCTACCCATCTTCAACCGACTCCACCAAGGCTCAGCCGGTGGTTTCGCCAGATCCCGCTCCTTCACCACCTCGAACCCCACCGTACGAGCCGTCTCGGCTATATCAGCGTAGCTCCTGAGCCCAGGCAAAGCATCGCCTCTCTCAATCCCTTGAATAATATCCACATTTCATTCAAAAGCCATATAACGCAAAACGCAAAACCCAAAACCTTCCTCTGGCCTCTATTTGCTGCTAAACTTCACGCGTATCTTCTTCATCAGGTGATTCACCTTAATCTTATCTTTCCCTCTCAACATTTCTTTATAAGGTTATTTTAATTTATTTTTGTGTAAACGATGTGATTTCTGGCCCTAAAACACTACCGTTTACTACTTAGGTTTTGATTAACGGACTTATAGCAGTACTTGTTGCGGGGGTACACTCTTGATTATGTTTCTGGATTAGGTTTTAAGTGGGATATGATTTACTGAGATTTATTTTTTTCATTTTATCGAACATTGATTCTATTCGTGATTTCTGGATTAATAAGGTTTGTTTTTATTTTTTTTTTTATTTTGTTTTTGTCTATGTCAGATAGGAAAGTTGGGGCATTTATCGTTTTGACAGGAACTTTTCATAATAATGTACTAAATATGAACTCTCATTAATCTTTCAAGAACGATTATGAGATGAGTGTTCTTATTGTTTATTTAAACCCTTATATCAATTATTCTAATGCTTTCAAGAGGAGGTAATGTTGTATATAGCTGTTAAACCTACAACTGAGGTTATTGCTTGATTGATTTGTGAGTTCTGACATCATATTTATGCTTTATTCTGAATTTAGCTTCTTTTCAATGTACATTTGCTTTGTTTTAATTAATGTTTTGACATCGAAGCTTCTAAAGGTGTGATGATAGGTTCAATAGCAAACTGAAAAAGTACCTTACTCCCCCAAGATGTCAACTGGGCCCGGTCTCGAGTCTCTTGTGGATCGTAAGCCATCTGTAACATATTTATGTTTTTTGTCGATATTTTGTATTCTATAAAAGAGGGTGAGTCTGGAGCCGTAGTAAAACTGCTCCTTTGTGACCAAAAGGTCACGGGTTCAAATCCGGGAAACGGCCTCTTTGCAGGCAGATATGCAAAGGTAAAGCTGCATATAAGGATTGCCTTCACCTCTACCCTCGCTAGTCGGGGTTTAATGGGGAATGGTGGAGGGGTGGATTTGTATTCTATAAATAGTTGTGTTATTTGTTGCGCTTATTACCAAAAACCATTTGAGTTAATGGAACATCTAAAACTGATTCTGCATCAAATTGTATTTCCCTGAAATATGCTTTGAACCATGCTAGTAGTTGCTTCCTTTTACTGAGTCTTTTGGTTGTTGGCAGAGACAATTTCAGTCATTACGAATGATGGACAAAATATAGTGGTAAGTTTTAGTTTATGTACAAAATTAGCTCTTTACTGTATCTAGTGTGGTAATGGGTGTCATTGCTCTAACATCTAATTACAATGCTTTTTTGTTTAGGGAGTCCTGAAAGGTTTTGACCAGGCTACAAATATAATTCTTGATGAATCCCATGAACGAGTTTATTCTACCAAGGTATGGATGAATTTATGCAGAAAAATCCCTTTAAAGATTAATGAGCCACGCCTTCTATTAATAATATTTGTATCTGCCTTTGAACTGTAGATTGTTATACTAGGAATTATCAATTCTTTGTCATGATAAATCTGCTGAAATTGAAATTCATCAAACAATCAAGTTTCACAAACTATCTTGGGGCTTGTCTGCTATGAAAAAATGTGCTGCAGTTCTGATCTGCCTGATATTGAAAAAATTATGACACTCTATTCAGATACAACAACTCTTTTAGTCATTATTTGTAACAACTTTTTTTTATTAGATTCAGAATATCACAAGTTTGGCATATTTTGTGATGAGATGAGGCATTAGATGAGCTTGTTTTGTTACTTTGCTTTTGTTGTTATTGTCTGTGTTTGTGTCTTAAAATGAATCTTGAAAACAGAACTGTCCCCTAAATTCGTGACTGTCAATGCTATTTTAATGACCATGGGGGTATTATTTGAGTTTAAGTCATGCTTCTCTTCACAATTTCTCTACCATAGTTAATTTTTTTTTATTTTTCGTGATTAGAAAAAAAAATTCAAAGACTTAATCAGACTTTTTGGCCATGTCTTTTTATGATGTGGAAATTCCTTGCCTTTTCTTTATAGATAGAGACAAGTAACTATAAAACCATGGACTTTTTGCCTTGGAGGTTAGAGCTGTTTACTTTCTTTTGTTTTAAGGTTTTGCTACCAATAGCTTTTCTGGCTTATGGTTGTATGAGTTTATATTGCACATCTACTATCTAGAGTTATATATTTTCTCTTACTCAAATCCGTACCTCATTTATATGGCAAATTTGTGTGATTGTTAATTTTGTTGTACCTTCTCTCCTCACCATAATTGTGACTTCGAGTCTTTGCTCAATATAAGCTTTTGTATTAGCTGCAGATTTTTTTCTTGAAAGTCATGAATTTAGCCTTGCTTAATTTCTCTTAGTCATCCTGATGTCAGTCTCATTCATATTTCTAATGACAGGAAGGTGTACAACAACTTGTTCTTGGTTTGTACATCATTAGGGGTGACAACATGTATGTCCCTTATTCCATCACATTTAAATTTGTGAAACATATAGATTTCTTATTATGGCACTCTACCCGTGACCTATTTCTTCTATGTATGTGCCCTAAAACTTGTATGGTTTCCCTTTGGTCATTGCAGAAGTGTTGTTGGTGAACTAGATGAAGATCTGGATTCTAGTCTGGATTTGTCAAAACTTAGAGCTCATCCCTTAAAACCTGTTGTCCATTGAGGTGACATACAATGTATTGGTTGTTAATGGATGCATGCCTGTTTGTTGGAAAAGGTTTGAAAGTTGCTACATTATATAGGACATAAAGCTTTGAAACGATGTGTAAGATTATGCAGTCAACACAATATTACTAAATGCTTCGATTTTGCTTCTTGATGTTTAGCATGTGAGTCTTGTTAAACGAATGGCTGCAACAACTTCGACTATCTAAGGTGGAGAAACTGTCTTCTATTTGGCAATCCACTTTATATGATAAAATAGAATTTCACTTTTGAGAGTGGCATGAGTTTTATTGTACTCTTTTTTCTTACAATGTGATAGTTTCACCGCTGATTAGTATTTAATTTTTTTAAAAAAACTCTTATATTATTAATTTCTTTTAACTTTTTTCATTGAAGTTTTTTCTTTCTTCCTGAATTCCAGTTACTTTTATTTTCATTTTTTTCTTTTTAAGTTAATTTTTCTTCAAAAGTTCAAATCTTAGTTGTTTGTATTTTTTATTTTATTTTTTCATTTTTTATATTAAAGTTTGTTTTTTTTTTTCAAAAAAATAAAATAAAATTAACTGCCCCACTCCTTAAGCTTTAATATTTTAGTATATCTTTTGTAAAAATGGTCGTTCTGATTTTTTTTTAAAATTAATTAAATCTTTTTATAAACTTTAAATTATTTTTAATATATAATTTTTTGAATTAAATCTAATTAATTATTTGTATGTTTTTATAATTTTAAGAGGTACGAGGAGCTTCTGTGGTTTCAAAAGTCCAGATACAAGTGGATAGCAGATGGAGATCGTAACACAATATTTTATCATTTGAATACAGTAATCAATGGATTTCGGATCCTGAGGGACTAAAAGAAATGATTATTTTGTTTTACAAAAATCTCTTTACTGAAGATAATGTTAATGGGAGGTGGTTGAAATATTTGTATAAAATATTTGGGCATTTGTTAATATTTGATATATCATTATTTGCTATTGTATCATATCATGTTTTTATTAATTAAAATAAAAAATTAATAATAACGAGTCAAAATCTTATTGGATGTTAATATAAAATTCTTGTACACTGAAGTTACATATAAATTTTTTTATTATGAAATTTCGAAAAAAATGGGTAAAATATTTTTTATTTTTAAAAATAAAAAAAGGCTGCTAAGCATCCTTATCTTATCTTTTTTAATTTGTTCTCCTAAATTAAAAAAAAGAAAAAAACTATACGTAAGTAGGAAAACATGTTCTGCGCGTTGTCATCATAACTCTACGTGTATACACAATTGTGCCAAATTAAGTACAGAACCTGACTCACAAGGATATGCGTACTGTTTCATTATTATTACTTAATAGTTTCTCTTGTATATAATAGTTTCTCTGAGTAGTTTATTTGGTTATCTTTTGTCTCACTTGTTTTCTACATCAAATTTCATATATATAAGCTATAGGCTTTTTTCATATTGTCACATCAGGATAACCGGTTGGTGCAGTGCCGTTTTCAAAAACGGTAGGTCTCCTCACGTTTTATAACCTGACCTACAAACGTTTTTGTACAAGGCGCGTTCTTTTCAAATGAAACACGATAATGAGTGTGACATTTTGTAAAACGTTTGCAAAGCTAACGTGTCTCAATACGATACCTACAACAACGTGTTGCCATGCATTAATATGGGCAATAGTATCCTGATAGATTTATTTAGGTCAAACTTTTGAAATATAGACCTACATAGGTCAAAAAGCCAGATTTTAAACAAAGTAAACATAATTGTAAGATATTCAAAAATGGGAAAGGATATTGTAATAACTAATTAATGTTATTATCAATTAATTTCAACGTTACATCGTTACGTTGATCCAACGGTTATATTTATTTCCATCTTTATGGTTATGATTTCTCATATTTAATATTTAATATTTATTTATACCTTTGTATGGTTATGATTTTCCATATTTAATGCTTTCACATTAAATATAGGTTTAATGTCAAAATTTATTTTGACGTTTGGACTTAAGTTATAATTTTAGCGTTTGGTCGAATACGGCGCGTCTACTCGAGCAATCGCGGAGTATCAACTCGTTCGACTTGAGTTCATTGAGTTAATCAACCTAACCATTAAATCTAATGGTTAATCTCTTTCCTAAGAACGCAATCGCGTATCTCAGATTGAACACCCACAATCGCGCGATGTCAAACCGAGTTGGAAAGAGAAATTAAACCCAAGTCTGGAAAATTATGACGAAAATCAATTAAACCCAATTAAAATCTAGAATTCTGATTTGACCCAAAAGTCCTTTATTTGATTCAAATAAATCATAAAAATACCACCCAAGAGTAATGAATAAGTGTAACAAAATATGTGTTATCAAATTCCCCCACACTTATCTTTTTGCACTCCTAGGCTAAAACTAAAATAGAAAGCAAAGACTAAGATCAACCGATCCCTTATAACAATTATCAAGCATACAGGAAATATACAAAGATCACAAGTCTTCAACAGATTAACCAATAAGGACAGAAATTCCCTAATCTCAAATCACAAGACCTGCTAATTTCAACTGTACATGCCAATTACTGAAAATGGTTCCTTACAAGATGCTCTCAATATTTTTCTCTCAAGTGTATCAGGTAATCAGTGTATCACTCAAATTTACTCAAGAAAATCATTCTACCATAGGCTTGCTCAAATTCTATTTCTCCACTGCTACTAACACATGCATGCACAAATCAAGAGGGCTTTATGCAGGGCTGTAATGGGGTTGAGGTGAAGGTATTCAACACCCCAGAAATCTACAAGAGCAAAAGTTAAGAACGACACTAAGAAAATAAAACAAAGATAATGAAAAGATAGAAATAAACATTTTTTTTTTTGCTTTTTCTCTTTTGCTTTTTCTCTTTTCCTTTTTTTTTTTTGCTTCTTTTTTTGAATCAATACAGTAAAACACGTAGTAGAAAAGAATCAGATGGTCACCCCCCACACTTAAATTTTTGTACGTCTCGGGCAAACCTCCACACTTAAACACAACATCAGAGTGAAAACCAATACTCAGTAAATCTCCAGGGTGTGGAATTAATTGGTTTTTTCACTTAGGCAAGTAAAGTGGCTTAAGAAACAAAGGATATAAAGGCTCAAAGGGGCTCACCAAGGGATAATAATGTAAGGGACGGCTATCTGGCTAAAGAAAAAAATAAAAGAAAAAATGCCTCTATCATATTCATGCATGTAAATGAAAAATGCAGCTTCAAAAAGAACAAGATCAAGTTCCAGAGAATAAAGATCATGAGCAGAAACACACAAGAAAGAGATAATGGCAAAAGATGTAATCCATTCATAAAGGCCCAAAATCTCACAAGGGTAAAACCAAATTACGCAATCAGCATAACAATATCAGTCAACAAGTAATATAATCCAAGAGTCAAGAATTAAGCCTGATCAGAATAATCTATCAAAAGAAATATGTCCAAGTTCATTCCATGTATAACTTAACAATTATCAGAAGGAAAAGGAAAATCCACTTATTGACAATTAAAGTTGAAATAAAAAAATGCAAAGAAAAAGAAAATAAAGAAAAATGAAAAGAAAACTCCCTATCCTCCTTAGGGAAGGTAACTGGCATCAGTGAGCCTGATTAGTGTCTCCACAAGCTGCTGGAGTCCCTCATAAAAAGGCTTGAAGCAATGTCCATCCGCATGTGAAAATCCTCTCAGTCTGCTTATCACAACACTCCCTATGATTAATTTTCTGCATAATTGAAACAAAAGGAGGAAGAGGGTAAAGAACGATAGAGAACGATGCAAACTCCCTGAGAGACGACTTAGGTTGACGCTTTACTACAAATTTTAAATAAACCTAATTTAATTAATTTGTGCGAGTTCGACAGCTCATGTCAAATTTGGCGCCGTTGCTATTTCATCAACTAAAGCCCAATTCGGACGGGAAGATTGTCGAAACCTGAGCCCAAGATGGACGTGTTTTGCTGGAAATTTATTTTGACGTTTGGACTTAAGTTATAATTTTGAACCCAATGTACATGAGACCCAGAGCCATTATTTCTGTTTTGTTTCTTTTTATTTTGGGTTGGATTTGTAGAGCCTGAAGCCCAACTTGATTAGGGGTTAAAAGGGCGAGAGTAGGGACCTTGTGAAGAATCTTTCATTTGAGTTTGAATTATACAGTTTTGAAATTAATATAATTTTCGTCTCTTTTCTCTCCTCTTTTCTTTAATCAACCCAAGGGTTGAGGATTCCATGGTTGAATCTTGAGGACCTGCGCCTCATTTTGAACCAAATATGTTTCTCTTTCCAACTCAGTTTGGCATCGCGCGATTGTGGGTGTTCAATCTGAGATACGCGATTGCGTTCTTAGGAAAGAGATTAACCATTAGATTTAATGGTTAGGTTGATTAACCCAATGAACTCAAGTCGAACGGGTTGATACTCCGCGATTGCTCGAGTAGACGCGTCGTATTCGACCAAACGCTAAGCGATCGCTTAGAGAGGGTTCTCAATTGGAAATAAGGATTCTGATTCAATTGAGATCAATCACGATTTGGTAATTATTTGTCCAACGATGGATATCCACATTAAATAAATATTCTAAATCTCTAAGGAAGAAGGATTACCTTATTTAAATTTAAATTATGTTTGTGAGAAACAAAATATATCAAATGAGATGTCATTGCGTAGATCTCGAAAAGTTATATGGAATCAAAAAAAAAATTTATCTGAATTGGATACCCAAGTCAAAAGTTATGGCCTTCAGAAGTTTTATGATTAAATTATAATTTTTTTGGAAAAAGTGACACGTGTCAACACCTCATAAGAGACGCCCCATTGGGGCGTCTTCCCTTTGGTGAGAGACGCTTAAATGAGGCGTCACATGTGACGCCCAAAAAAGGCGTCACATTGTGCAATAGATCCGTAATTATTTTCAAAACTGCAATAAATACGTAATTATTTAATTAAAATACAATAATTAAATTTTTTTGCCTTCATGAACATGATAGGAATAAAGAGGATAAGAGTGCCAAATAAGAGTGCCAAATAAGAGTACCAAATAAGAGTACGGTAAGATATCAGACTCATAAGCTCATATTTTATTATGTGTTTAATGTGCAGTAGATAAACAATCTGATGATAAGATAATATTATCATATCCGGTGTTTGAGACAAATCTATAGTGTCATGTAGGGGTGAAACTGGGCCGGGCTGGCCCATAGAGGCCTACGGCTCGCCCTACGTCAGGCCAGACCTGACCTAGTATATTTCGTAAAATAGGCCGAACTTGGGCTTTGAAAAAGCTTGTTTATTAAAAAGGCCGTAGGCCCACTTTCACAAGGCCTGACCTATAAGCTTACAGGCCGGCCTATATTGTACTATTTATTTTAAATAAAATAAAATAGAATAAGTATGGCTTGAAAAAAAAAACAAAAGATATAAATTTAATCAATTGTAATTATTTATAACTTAATTATATTTGATTATATTTTAAAATTATAACTTAATTATATTTGATTATATTTTAATAGAAATCTAACTTTATTTCTTATATAGGAGGAACCGACATATCAACATGTTAAATTGTGTATATGAATATATTAAAAAGTTTTCGGGAGAGATTATACTTACTACAAACATCATGATGTGTTGTTGGATTCATGTAATTATTTTAATTTACATAGTATGGATTTGTTTGTTGGATCTGATGAAATATTTGTTATTTAGTTTGAGCATTTTGCTTTTGAAAATGACTTAAATGCAGATTGTATGAATTTTGTTGTGATTCATGATTCTGTTTGGAAGTTGAAATTATGATTTTTGGTTTAGCAACAGAATTTGAGTATTTTGTAAAGTTGATTCATGGTTCTGTTTGGAAGTTAAAAATTAACAAGTTAATGGGCTAGGCCAGGCTATTTGTTTTTTTATAAACGGGCCAAGTCAGGCTAACAGTTAGACTCGTAATAGGCTTGGGCCAAGCCAAATTAAATTTTTTTTGACGTAAGCTTGAGCTTTTCGGGGCAAAGCTTGGCCCAGCCCAGCCCACTTTCACCCCTAGCCATCTCCCCTGTGGATGGTATCAGCATGAGGAATAACATAACAAAGCTCAAAGAAGACCCCTCTCATGTTCTCATCAGCCAGTGGACCTTCTTTTGATGCTGTATGAAATCCAGCAACTACAGCATCCTTGATTTCATTGAGGTACTGGACACCCTTACATGCATCCACCACCATGTTGGGTCCGGTGGTCTCAGGACCAAAACACCATATTTTCTTGCAAGTTCCTTGTCCCAACCAAACTCTTGAGACAATATTTTAGAAAGATTTTTTGGGTCATCCCATGGACCAATCTTGCCTTCATCAATGGCCTCTGCAAGCCCATCCTCCGTTGGCCTTGCTTCCATGTACAGACATTTGTGTCTGTTACAGTATGGCAAGACTTGTCAAACAGAGTCTCACAGAAGGAGATAATAGGATCAGATTTTGAAATCGCAGTTCCTTTCATAAGATTATCCTGCAAATTCTTGAAGCAGATTTCAAGATGTAGCTCACCAGCAGCAGCCTATGAAGCAACGATACTCCGAATTATTTTTTCCAACGTATCGGATACGCGTATCGCAAACGTATCGGAAACGTATTGTATCGTATCGACGAATTAATGGTCGTATCAAGAACGTATTTGGAACGTATCGAAAACGCTGTGTCGGAGTCTGTGCTTCATAGGCAGCAGCTATGGTATGTTCTCCTGTCTCTGAAATTGCTCAGACTACCGTAGGATCTGACTTTGCTAAACATTTAAGACCTTCAACAAGCTTAGGAAGATCTGATGCAACCTTGCATGTAACAGCAACACTTAACACAGGTGACACAGAAAACTTCATAGCTCGAATTGGGTGTGCCTCAACTTCTTCCTCATTTGTTAAAGTAGCATTCTTGGCAATAAATTGATCCAAACCCACCATGACAGCTGTATTTCCACAAGGGACATCCTCAACGATTTCTTGCTTCTTTCCCATCCAAATGACAGTTCTTTGAACACTCTTCACATACAGGTCTTTCTTCTCCCTAGGGACATAATTTGGTCCCATAATTCTGACCTTCATACCAGTTGAAATCTTCCCTGAAAAGACGCTGCCAAAAGCATAGAACCTACCCTTATCAGATGCAGGAGTCATCTTTGAGACATAAAGCATCAGACGTTCTTCAGGATCACAATTTCTGATACCAGAAGCATAAGGATCATCAAGGGGACCCTCATATAAATTCTCAACACGATATTTTTTAGCCTCAGCGGGAGAGGGAAGATGAAATATCATAATCTCCACAAGGGCACTACTTGCTGGGAGCCAGCTCTGCATAACACGCTTCATCAAAGCCTTTCCTTTCAATTCCTTCTCCTCTGACTTCAAGTTCACCCCAAGCGTGTGCAACATGGGCCACAGCTTATCCTTCTGGCCATTCATGCAAAGTTCAATAATCTGCTTGATTGGTTCATAACAAAACTGAACAAAGCCACGCTTGCAAGTAGAAGTCCCAGTGTGCTTCTTGGTCCACTTTTTGGTAGCAGAATCAAAGAAATTCTCACCCCAGAGCCTTCTCATCATCACTTCTTTTTCAACTCCAAATTTAGAAGCATAAATCTTAGCAAAGGTTTCCAGTGTAAAAGCCCATCCATGCAAACCAGCAGAAAAGGCAACTGTTCCCTTTTCAGGGTATACCTGAACATCACCAAGTAGAGCATCTTCATAAGTAAATAATGTCATTAGTAGTTCAACACACAAGAAAAAAGGTAGAATGGCTTCACATGAACACAAGAATTTGCAACTAAAATATACTGAGCCTAGAACAGCATACCATGATGGACATGTGCAATAATAGACATGTTACGAATGTTGTGTTTGCAGTTCATTATCCTAAGCAGTACGAGCTGGTAAGTTTATCCTCACGAATTGCATCCTTTGGTAGCATTGAAATGGTAGGTATGCATGTTTTAATTTTACTTGTTTGTATTCTTCTTTGTTGTAAACCTTGGTACGATACAGTTTCTACTTCAATGTAAGATAAAGTTAACTTTCATTAATTATGTTAAGCTTGCTTTTTATTCTTTTAACAATGGCCACATCCTTTTTTTGATGCATATTATGAAGTTAGTTAGATTG
Organism: Gastrolobium bilobum; assembly: GCF_033153095.1. Taxonomy (NCBI): domain Eukaryota; kingdom Viridiplantae; phylum Streptophyta; class Magnoliopsida; order Fabales; family Fabaceae; genus Gastrolobium; species Gastrolobium bilobum. The sequence continues at coordinate 3,342 of NW_026895395.1, read as the reverse complement.
ATATTCTGTGGGGGAAAAAAACTGAACAACAAAAAAGAAAGAGAGAGAGTAATCCTCTATTGACTATGATAATCTCAATTTATATTAGCGGGCTACTTTACCAGACTTGAGTGATTTATTTCTGTGGTTTGTGAAACTTTCAGGACTCCCGATGAAGATTTTGGCATTCTCTTAGAAGCTGCTGTAATGTATGACAGACGTGTTGCTGCTATATTAGGTGAAGATGATTCACTAGATGAGGAGGTCATCTGGAAAGAAATATCTGATGGAAAACAATGTTTATATCCCAGATTGTTATTCATCATTACTGGTATAATTTGTGTTTTATCCTTCTGAAATATTGTGAATCGTTTAGAACGTTTTAACAAGAGATCTTCATTGAAAAAGGTAAAGGTCCTGAAAAAGCAAAGTACGAGGCAAAATTAAAGAGATTGAAACTTAAACGTGTGGCATTTCGTACCATGTGGCTATCTGCTGAAGATTATCCATTATTGCTAGGTATTTTGTTTTCTCTTTTATTTTAAAAATTGTCTTGCACTGTGGTGAATTATTTGATATTAACAGTTTTGGGTAATTTCAGGATCGGCTGATCTAGGAGTTTGTTTGCATACTTCATCATCGGGATTAGACCTTCCCATGAAGGTATCCATTGTTATATGTCAATGTACAAACAAAGATACGCTATTAGCAATTTTTTTTACATTGTTATTTTGATAACCTTCCTATGTGTAATCTTTTGTATCATTTAGCCACATTGCACCCATAAGCTTCTTAGCCATGAAACTGTAATAAATATCATGTTGCTTACGTTGGTATTCCTATGTTATAAAACTTTTGAAATTCCCTCACTATATCTTCAAAAGAACTTATTTTTTATTCTGAAATAATGTGCTTGAGTTCTTCATTAGAGTATCTCTATATGTTCAGTCTAATTTTGGATCCATTCCTCATTATTCTTAAGAAAATGTCTTGTGCCAGTTCTTGTAAATTGTATGCATGTGCTGGCTAACTTAATTCTTTTTTGTTGAGTGGGTTAAGGCTGCTCCTGTTTCTTCCCGTTGAGCTGTTTGAGCCTTTCTTTTTTCAATTAATTCTTCACATGGGAGGAGTTCAAGTCAAATCTTGGTTTGGTTTCTTATGGCACTTTATTCATTTTCTGTTTATTTCTAAATTTTTCCGCTTTAACTGCACCAGGTTGTTGATATGTTTGGATGTGGACTGCCTGTTTGTGCCGTTTCATACTCTTGGTAAGCTATGTAGTGTATATGCTATGTACTTCCTCCAAAACTTGCTTGTGATTTGTTCTGAAATTCAACAGTATGTTCTTTTCATTTATTGGTAAATTTTTTTACTTTCTTGAAGCATTAAAGAACTAGTTAGACTTGACAAAAATGGTCTTCTCTTCTCTTCATCTTCAGAGCTAGCCGATGAACTTCTGGTAAGTTTGTTAATGATTACATGTACAATATTTGCTGGATAATGCACAATCTCTTTGAACTTGAGACATCAATAATAAGCAGAGTTGTTCATTACAATATCATGTATTTTTAAGGACATTTTTGTAAAAGGTCGCGGAGTGAGGAACAGCCTATTGATTTTTATATGCTTAGTATCTTGTTCTTGTAGAATATGCTGTCTCAAATTTGATACCATAAGATAGAGCATCTAGACACAAATGATACCCTTTTAAGAACTTGTGTGCAAAAAGTGCAATTTGTCCACGTATCAACTTGGCTCTGGCCACAAGGTGCTTCTAGTGGGTTTCAAATTCCTACACTGCAGGTATAGGCTGTCTACCAAGAGCTCAATTTACCAACTGAACCACTCATCATGGTTGTATGAATTATGAAAGATATTATTAAAGACACTAAAATGATCACTCTTAGCCATTTGTTGGCTTTGAGTTTTTCCATTCTTGTGATCCATAAAGATATTAGATGCAGATTGACATTATATCTTCCACTCCCCAATTTGACATGTGGATTACTTTTTCCAGATTGTTTTATCTGTTAAAAATTCTTGATTCATAAGGTAGACAGTCTAAATGTCTAATCTTGAGCATACTAATTTGCTGTCTTGCTGAATCTACACAGATGCTCCTCAAGGGATTTCCTGATGAATGTGATGCTTTGAAGGTCCTCAAATATGGTGCATTAGAAACTGGTTCTTCTGCAAGGTGGGCTACTGAATGGGAAGAACATGCAAAGCCACTGATAACTGAGGCAAGTTCATTCTGCTATGTTATGCAACTTGTCATAATCAGGTCATCTAGTCTTGTGGTAGTTGACCATTCAATATCCGTGATTCACTGTGGATCCTATTCTCACCTTTGTTTTATATGCTGTTTTGACTTAGAGGAGTATTCCTGTGAACTTAAAAAAGAGCATTTGAATTTGCAGGTTATATCAAGATTTTGATTTTCTATTGATTCTCAGAAGACGTCTTTAACTGCTCTAACAGCAAATTGGACTGATCTGTTGATCTGATCCAGTAGGAGGTTGACTAGCACCATATGCTGATTGCATGCACATTTCATGATGTTTGGCAATTTCCAAGTAGGAGCTATCTTCTACAAAATTAGATATGCAGCAGGGTCTCCAACATCTGTCTATTTTTGAGGTTCTGCGAATGAAGTTGTAAATATATTTTCTCTGAAAAAATTGGTCTTGGTGATTTAGAATTTCATTTTCTTTGAGTATGCCTTGATTCTCTGGTCCATATATTTGAGTAAAAGTGAGGTTATTATACTAAAGCTTCAAGTATTTTAAATATATTTCTTAAGGTACTTGTCATACAAAAAGTTGGGAGAACGCTCCCAAAATCTAATCAATGAGGGGGAAACAAGATGCAAAATTGAAATATAAAATTGTATAATAAAAAGAAAAAAGAAAAAGAAAAACTATTGATAGAGTATAGGACTAGGAGCTGGTGATGGGTTTGGCCTTTTGGATGGGGTGGCATCCGCTTTGGCATGACAGATTCTCGCATGACAGATTTTCAACTTTCGGTCTCGAAGCTTCAAGCTCCGTTTCTTAACAGCAAAATTAGCAGCTTCCTGCATTTACAAGACACAACTTTAATAAATATTTATAGACAGAATTCCTGGTGATAAGACTTGGAAAGAAGTTTTTGAACATTCTTTATGCCACTTTTTGCACGTGATAACATTTCCTTTGATGATAACAATCTAAGATGTCTCAAATTAGATCCAGTCAAACACCAATTTGCATATCAATACCATATGGTTTTATGCCAGTAATACCTTCAGGAATTCATTATGCAAAGCAAAGAATAATTAATTGCATAAAAAATATCACAAGTCAGTAGTTTTTCTCATTTAAC